>NW_026708530.1:0-17500 GCF_902713425.1 Acipenser ruthenus | reverse complement strand
CCCAGCACACAGCGGGCAATGCCGGCACACCAGATCACAGCTTTATAAAGTATTAATTTCTTAGCAGACGCCCTTATCCAGGGCGACTTACAATTGTTACAAGATATCACATTATTTTTACATACAATTCCCCATTTATACAGTTGGGTTTTTACTGGAGCAATCTAGGTAAAGCACCTTGCTCAAGGGTACAGCAGCAGTGTCCCCCACCTGGGATTGAACCCACGACCCTCCGGTCAAGAGTCCAGAGCCCTAACCACTACTCCACACTGCTGCTTATAACCATGCTGGGTATCTGCTGTGGTTCAGTGTAGGGTTGTGTGTTAGTGTTATATATAATATATAATTTTATTTTTTTTTCCAGTCTCAGCCAATCGCTTCTCAGAGTTTCCTGTTGCCGGGTGCATTATGAAGTGGACTGACCAATGGGGTTGCTCCCCCAGTTTTTCCGCTGATGACCTCACAGCTCCGGTACGGGGAGGCAAAGGTGGTGGAAGGCTGGCGCGCTCTGCTGGCCAGGAGGAGAACTGCAGTCTGTTTTTACTGTGGAGTCTCTTCGATTTTTTTTGGTTTTTTTATATATAGAAGTGTCACTCTGTTCTCAGTGTTTTATTGATCTTTTGTAGTTTCTCTGCTTTAAAAAAAAATGTAAAATAAAAAATTATATTAAAATTGATTGTGTGTGAATTCAATGGCAAACGTTTCCACTAGAAGTCTTTCTCAGCGTCTTCAGTGTAAATTCAACGGCAAACGTTTCCACTAGAAGTCTTTCTCAGCGGCTTCAGTGTCAATTCAATGGCAAACGTTTCCACTAGAAGTCTTTCTCAGCGTCTTCAGTGTAAATTCAACGGCAAACGTTTCCACTAGAAGTCTTTCTCAGCGTCTTCAGTGTAAATTCAACGGCAAACGTTTCCACTAGAAGTCTTTCTCAGCGTCTTCAGTGTGAATTCAATGGCAAACGTTTCCACTAGAAGTCTTTCAGCGTCTTCAGTGTAAATTCAATGGCAAACGTTTCCACTAGAAGTCTTTCTCAGCGTCTTCAGTGTAAATTCAATGGCAAACGTTTCCACTAGAAGTCTTTCTCAGCGTCTTCAGTGTAAATTCAATGGCAAACGTTTCCACTAGAAGTCTTTCTCAGCATCTTCAGTGTAAATTCAATGGCAAACGTTTCCACTAGAAGTCTCTCAGCGTCTTCAGTGTAAATTCAACGGCAAACGTTTCCACTAGAAGTCTTTCTCAGCGTCTTCAGTGTAAATTCAATGGCAAACGTTTCCACTAGAAGTCTTTCTCAGCATCTTCAGTGTAAATTCAATGGCAAACGTTTCCACTAGAAGTCTCTCAGCGTCTTCAGTGTAAATTCAATGGCAAACGTTTCCACTAGAAGTCTTTCTCGGATAGCAGAAGTTATTTAAAATATCAGATTTATCAATCAGAATAAATTTCTTACCTCTTATTAATTTAGTAATGATAATAAAACTACGGAGGCGAGAGAATGGATTTGAAAGATGGTCAGCGCTTTAAAAAAACAAACAAACTTCAGGTTAACACCCCTTTAAATGTCGCATGAATAGAATTCGGCCGACCAAAAAAAAAAAAAAAAAAAATGGAACGAGACCTCAAAGTTCTAAATTCGATATCCTAGCCCAGCCCCTTTGGAACGCAGGCAGCCAATCGGAACGCGGGGTGTCGGATTTCAAAGGGCGATTGGAACCGAAGAATTCGGGGAATGCGAAATGGAAGAGGCAGCGAGCGACGCTATAGGCTGAGAGCCGCGGGGCGGGGCTTCGGGGGAGGAGGGGTGGTCGGTCGGGGCACCGTATGGCTGTAACGTACAGAATACCAAAAAAATAAATAATAATAATAATTTATATTAAAAAAAAATAAAACTAGCCTACTGAAAACAGACGCGCGGTGAGGTAAGGCGTTTCCAGCGAAGGAAAAAACTAACAAAAATTAAATTATATTTACAAAAACAAAACAAAAACGGGTGCTTGTGGGAACCTTAGTCAGTAAAATCATACTTCTAATAGTTTGTTTTTGAAAACAATGTTTTATATAATAATAACAATAGAGGACAGTCCCATTAAGTTTATCCCACGTCCTCTCGTTAAAAAAAAATAAAACGCATTTATGTTTTTGGTTCAAACAAAGTTGTGTTCATTTATTTATATATATATTTATATATATTTATGTATATATTTTGCCTGTTTTTGCAGCGTGCAGCGTAACTAAAGTATTGAACTGGACGTAGAGGCGCGCCGTGCAATCACGCTGTATTAAATCAATTAACTCTCTGTATTAATTAGTGTGCGTGTTTATAATCGAGTTTGTGTGTGTGTGTGTGTCTCAGTGTGTGTGTTTCATTTATTTGTTTTAGTTTTTAATAAAATTACTAATTTTAGGAGGTTACGGCGTACTTTGAATTATTATTATTATTATTATTATTATTATTATATATTTTGAATGCTGTAATAAATATTGTCTCGTGTACGTTGCTACCCTCTGACGTGTAGTAAGCTGTATGATAATATTATTTATATTTTAAAACCTTTACATTTGATGGCTTTGTGGTTATTATTAACGGTATTCGACGTTTAAAGGAGACTCGGTACCGTTTTTAAAAAGTCTGGTGTAGTTTTGAGGATTTTAATCTTTATATATGTATATATATATATTTGTCATGTTTTCATTTCTGTCGACTTTCTTAAGTTAAACTCCAAATTTCACACTGAAATATGAATTTTCTGCCCCCGATCAATCGGGGAACGTTTTACCAAGCGCCGACACTCTATATTTCAAGTGTTTAATCCCAGTTTTACGCGCTGTTTCTATTTTTAATTATTATTTAAAATTATTATTATTTTTTTTCAGATTTGTTTACTTCTCAGCAAATTAACGTTTTTTTTTTTTTTTTTTAGAACTTTGACTCGAGGGGCGGGGCGAAGATGAAGAGGGCGTGGTCGCGTCACGCCACCGCGCGGCTGATTCGTTGGATGTAGGGACGGTCTGGTGACGGTGAGGCGGTGGGCGGGGCGTGTTGACCAACCTGAGGCGCTTGGAAGGAGCTGTCGATCATGAGAAGTTCGCCAATTGGAGCGGAGGATTAGACGAAGGCGGGATTAACAAAAAAACAAAACAAAATTAACGTCATTATCGTTATATGTAAAATATTACGTGTTTAAAATCTGGATTTATTTGTTAACAGAAAAGTATATCTATATATATATATATCAATATTGTGCTGTCGAATGCTCTTTTTTGATTGGACTACTGTTCTGAAAGCTTAGCAGTGCAATTTGAAAAACGGCATTTGATCGTATCAAACATACTGCCCCTGTATCCAACTTAAAATTCACTGGTTTATCAAATGTATTATTATTATTATTATTATTATTATTATTATTATTATTATTTGATTTTATCAAGTTAATAAAGCTAATAAGAGGTGAGAGAATGGATTTTAAAGATGGTCAGCGCTCCTTTAAAGGGAGGGGCCGGTGATCGTGTTAATAAAGCTAATAAGAGGGGAGAGAATGGATTTTAAAGATGGTCAGCGCTCCTTTAAAGGGAGGGGCCGGTGATCGTGTTAATAAAGCTAATAAGAGGTGAGAGAATGGATTTTAAAGATGGTCAGCGCTCCTGTAAAGGGAGGGGCCGGTGATCATGTTAATAAAGCTAATAAGAGGTGAGAGAATGGATTTTAAAGATGGTCAGCGCTCCTTTAAAGGGAGGGGCCGGTGATCATGTTAATAAAGCTAATAAGAGGTGAGAGAATGGATTTTAAAGATGGTCAGCGCTCCTTTAAAGGGAGGGGCCGGTGATCATGTTAATAAAGCTAATAAGAGGTGAGAGAATGGATTTTAAAGATGGTCAGCGCTCCTTTAAAGGGAGGGGCCGGTGATCATGTTAATAAAGCTAATAAGAGGTGAGAGAATGGATTTTAAAGCATTGGTTTAGTCCCAGGATTTTAATTAAGATGTATTTTATACATTATATCTATCTATCTCTCTCTCTCTCTATCTCTCTCTACCTATCTATCTATCTATCTATAAATATATATATAATGTGACACAGAAGTAGACATTTTTCTTTATCATATTTTATTAGTAAATGTTAAGTGATATTAATTTTATGATACAAGACGTGTGTCGACTGGACAGCAGGTATGTTAGTTTAGTGAGGGGGACAGACACTAGTCCTGTCCCATGAGAGACAGGGACAGGGCGGTGGACAGGACCGTGCTGTTAGTCTAGTGAGGAGGACAGACAGCAGTCCTGTTTGAAGCTGTTGATGTTGCAGTCTGTTTCAGTCCCAGTAGTTTTCCTTCAGCATGTGTGCCAGCTCGATTATATATTTGCCTTCCTTGTATTTCTGGGTCATTTCAAAAGCGTGTTCCTGTAAAAAAAAAGGATCAAAATGATCACTTCGCTATTAAATCTGCTTCTCTGTGCTTTACAATGCTGCCCTATGCTTTACCAGACCTCTCTGTGCTTTACAATGCTTCCCTATGCTTTACCAGACCTCTCTGTGCTTTACAATGCTTCCCTATGCTTTACCAGACCTCTCTGTGCTTTACAATGCTTCCCTATGCTTTACCAGACCTCTCTGTGCTTTACAATGCTTCCCTATGCTTTACAACACCTCTCTGTGCTTTACAATGCTTCCCTATGCTTTACCAGACCTCTCTGTGCTTTACAATGCTTCCCTATGCTTTACCAGACCTCTCTGTGCTTTACAATGCTTCCCTATGCTTTACCAGACCTCTCTGTGCTTTACAATGCTTCCCTATGCTTTACCAGACCTCTCTGTGCTTTACAATGCTTCCCTATGCTTTACAACACCTCTCTGTGCTTTACAATGCTGCCCTATGCTTTACCAGACCTCTCTGTGCTTTACAATGCTTCCCTATGCTTTACCAGACCTCTCTGTGCTTTACAATGCTTCCCTATGCTTTACCAGACCTCTCTGTGCTTTACAATGCTTCCCTATGCTTTACCAGACCTCTCTGTGCTTTACAATGCTTCCCTATGCTTTACAACACCTCTCTGTGCTTTACAATGCTTCCCTATGCTTTACCACACCTCTCTGTGCTTTACAATGCTTCCCTATGCTTTACCAGACCTCTCTGTGCTTTACAATGCTCCCCTATGCTTTACCACACCTCTCTGTGCTTGACCACGCTGTCACTGTATTCCACGCAGACTCACGTATTTCCAGCCCAGCGTGGTCTTGCAGTTCTCACAGTAGATGTCAGCGACGGCATGCAGACCTGTCAAGAGCACCCTCTCCTCTGCCGGGCCGCACCCCACATTCACCCTGTCAAGAGACATGACATTTACACCAGCGCTGACCAGCTTTAAAATCCATTCTCTCACCTCTTATTAGCTTTATTAACATGATCACTGGCCCCTCCCTTTAAAGGAGTGCTGACCATCTTTAAAATCCATTCTGTCGCCTCAATCCACTGAGGTCTTCAAACCCACAGCCTTCCACACTGCAACCCAGCATGCTCTCTCTCTCTCTCTCTCTCTCTCTCTCTCTCTCTCTCTCTCTCTTTCTCTCTCTGTCTCTCTCTCTCTCTCTCTCTGGTACCTACACTGATTCAAACAGGTACGCTCTGCCTTGACTTCCTTGGAAAGACTGTGGATAGAAAAACAGGAAGTCTAGTGATATTAAACTGCAGTTACAATGTAATTCCAGTCCAGTCTAGTGATATTAAACTGCAGTTACAATGTAATTCCAGTCCAGTCTAGTGATATTAAACTGCAGTTACAATGTAATTCCAGTCCAGTCTAGTCTAGTGATATTAAACTGCAGTTACAATGTAATTCCAGTCCAGTCTAGTGATATTAAACTGCAGTTACAATGTAATTCCAGTCCAGTCTAGTCTAGTGATATTAAACTGCAGTTACAATGTAATTCCAGTCCAGTCTAGTGATATTAAACTGCAGTTACAATGTAATTCCAGTCCAGTCTAGTGATATTAAACTGCAGTTACAATGTAATTCCAGTCCAGTCTAGTGATATTAAACTGCAGTTACAATGTAATTCCAGTCTAGTCTAGTGATATTAAACTGCAGTTACAATGTAATTCCAGTCTAGTCTAGTGATATTAAACTGCAGTTACAATGTAATTCCAGTCCAGTCTAGTGATATTAAACTGCAGTTACAATGTAATTCCAGTCCAGTCTAGTGATATTAAACGTACCTTTGAAATGAGGTGCTGGTGGTCAGCTAAGTGTGCCCGGCAGTGCACGCAGCTGTAGGTCCGAACACCAGCCGGCAGATACGACCGGAAAGTCCGGTTGCTGTGCTGGCTGGAGGAGCCCTGCTGTTCCACCAACGAGCCGCCAGAGGGCGCTGCGGCGCTGCTGCTGTTGCCCAGGTTAGCACCGCCATGGCAGCCGCTGCGGCGCTGGTTGCCGTGGGCAGCGTGACGAGCGCTGCCGAGGACGCCGGACGGGTGTCGACGGGTGCGATCGCGGTCGGGGTCGGGGGGGTTGGCGGGGGGGGGCTGCGGGGTTTGGGGCGCGGTGCACACGCCGCACAGCCGCTGACACGAAAAGCAAGTCCCTAGAAGTGTCCTGAAAGTAGTCGCCGTGGTGACGGAATCTGAGGAGCAGGGGGGAGGGAACCCCCAACCCCCGGCTCTACACACCTGGAGAAGAGAGAGAGAGGGGAGAGGAGAGGAGGAGAGGAGAGGGGGAGAGGAGAGGAGAGACAGAGAGAGAGAGGGTGGCAGGGAGGGGGAGAGAGGGGAGAGAGGAGAGGGGGAGAGGAGAGGGGAGAGGAGAGGAGAGGGGGAGAGGAGAGAAAGAAAGAGGAGAGGAGAGAGAAAGAAAAAGAAAGGAGAGAGAGAGGAGAGGAGGAGAGGAGAGAAGAGAGGAGGAGAGACAGAGAGAGAGGGTGGCAGGGAGGGGGAGAGGGGGGAGAGGAGAGAGGAGAGGGGGAGAGGGGGGAGAGAGAAAGAAAGAAAGAAAAGAAAGAAAGAGAAACAGTGGTTGAGAGAGAAAGAGAAAGAAAGATAAACAGGGAGAGAGGAGATGAAGGGAGAGAGGAGAGGAGAGAGAAAGAAAGAAGAGAGAAAAAGAGAAACTGGTTTAGAAAGAAAAAGAATGAAAAAGAGAAAGAGGAGAGGGAGGGGAGAGGAGAGAAGAGGAGAGGGGAGAAGAGAAATGGCGAGAGAGAGGGAGAGGAGAGGGAAGGAGAGAGAGAGTACAGTGTACAGGCTCAGTGAACACAATCAGTCGACACAGACAAGCATGGAAACCCAGAGAAGCGCAGCAGCAGCAGCAGCAGCGGGCGAAGAGCATCGGGAGACATGGAGACAGAACAGCACCAGAGACACACGGGTCAGAGACACACGGGTCAGAGACACACGGGTCAGAGACACACGGGTCAGAGACACGTCCCGGCTCACCAGACCGCTCCCCGACCTCCCACAGCTGAACACACAGTCCAGACAGGGAGAGACCACAGCACAGCTGAACACACAGTCCAGACCGGGAGAGACCACAGCACAGCTGAACACACAGTCCAGACTGGGAGAGACCACAGCACAGCTGAACACACAGTCCAGACTGAGAGAGACCACAGCACAGCTGAACACACAGTCCAGACTGAGAGAGACCACAGCACAGCTGAACACACAGTCCAGACAGGGAGAGACCACAGCACAGCTGAACACACAGTCCAGACCGGGAGAGACCACAGCACAGCTGAACACACAGTCCAGACTGGGAGAGACCACAGCACAGCTGAACACACAGTCCAGACAGGGAGAGACCACAGCACAGCTGAACACACAGTCCAGACTGAGAGAGACCACAGCACAGCTGAACACACAGTCCAGACTGAGACCACAGCACAGCTGAACACACAGTCCAGACTGAGAGAGACCACAGCACAGCTGAACACACAGTCCAGACAGGGAGAGACCACAGCACAGCTGAACACACAGTCCAGACCGGGAGAGACCACAGCACAGCTGAACACACAGTCCAGACTGGGAGAGACCACAGCACAGCTGAACACACAGTCCAGACAGGGAGAGACCACAGCACAGCTGAACACACAGTCCAGACTGAGAGAGACCACAGCACAGCTGAACACACAGTCCAGACTGAGACCACAGCACAGCTGAACACACAGTCCAGACTGAGAGAGACCACAGCACAGCTGAACACACAGTCCAGACTGGGAGAGACCACAGCACAGCTGAACACACAGTCCAGACTGAGAGAGACCACAGCACAGCTGAACACACAGTCCAGACTGAGAGAGACCACAGCACAGCTGAACACACAGTCCAGACTGAGAGACCACAGCACAGCTGAACACACAGTCCAGACTGAGAGAGACCACAGCACAGCTGAACACACAGTCCAGACTGAGAGAGACCACAGCACAGCTGAACACACAGTCCAGACTGAGAGAGACCACAGCACAGCTGAACACACAGTCCAGACTGAGAGAGACCACAGCACAGCTGAACACACAGTCCAGACTGAGAGAGACCACAGCACAGCTGAACACACAGTCCAGACTGGGAGAGACCACAGCACAGCTGAACACACAGTCCAGACTGAGAGACCACAGCACAGCTGAACACACAGTCCAGACTGAGAGACCACAGCACAGCTGAACACACAGTCCAGACTGGGAGAGACCACAGCACAGCTGAACACACAGTCCAGACTGAGAGAGACCACAGCACAGCTGAACACACAGTCCAGACTGGGAGAGACCACAGCACAGCTGAACACACAGTCCAGACCGGGAGAGACCACAGCACAGCTGAACACACAGTCCAGACTGGGAGAGACCACAGCACAGCTGAACACACAGTCCAGACTGAGAGAGACCACAGCACAGCTGAACACACAGTCCAGACTGAGAGACCACAGCACAGCTGAACACACAGTCCAGACTGAGAGAGACCACAGCACAGCTGAACACACAGTCCAGACTGAGAGAGACCACAGCACAGCTGAACACACAGTCCAGACTGAGAGACCACAGCACAGCTGAACACACAGTCCAGACTGAGAGAGACCACAGCACAGCTGAACACACAGTCCAGACTGAGAGACCACAGCACAGCTGAACACACAGTCCAGACCGGGATCAAAAGACTATACATTTTACTACGTAAAACATAACAACAACAACAACAACAACAATAATAATAATAATAATAATAATAATAATAATAATAATTATAATAATAATAATAATAATAATAAGAAGAAGAAGAAGAAGAAGAAGAAGAAGAAGAAGAAGAAGAAGAATAATAATAATAATAATAATAATAATAATAATAATAATAATAATAATAATTATAATAATAATAATAATAATAAGAAGAAGAAGAAGAAGAAGAAGAAGAAGAAGAAGAAGAAGAAGAAGAAGAAGAAGAATAATAATGCTTATGTTGTTCAAACTATATTCTTATTTGCCTGTTTGTTTATTTGTAAAAGCTTTGGAAATACTGTACCTGTAAATATGTCGTGCCAATAAAGCACAGTCAATTGAATTGAGAGAGAGAGAAAGAGGAGAGAGAGAGGGATAAAGAGAAAGAAAGGAGAGGGGGAGAGAGAGAGAAAGAGGAGAGAGGGATAAAGAGAAAAAGGAGAGAGGGGAAAGGGGGAGAGACCGAGAAAGAAACAAAGAGGAGACAGAGAAACAGAAAAAGAGGAGAGAGAAACATAGAGAGAGAAAGAGGAGAGAGGGATAAAGAGAAAAAGGAGAGAGGGGAAAGAGGGGAGAGACAGAGAAAGAAACAAAGGAGACAGAGAAACAGAAAAAGAAGAGAGAAACAGAAAGAGGAGAGAGGGATAAAGAGAAAAAGGAGAGAGAGGGGGAGAGAGAGATAGAGAAAGAGGAGAGAGGGATAAAGAGAAAAAGGAGAGAGAGGGGGAGAGAGAGATAGAGAAAGAGGAGAGGGATAAAGAGAAAAAGGAGAGAGAGGAAAGGGGGGAGAAAGAAAGAAACAGGAGACAGAAAACAGAAAAAGAGGAGAGAGACAGAGAGAAAGAGGAGAGGGATAAAGAGAAAGAAAGGAGACAGGGGGAGAGAGGGATAAGAGAAAAAGGAGAGAGAGGGGGAGAGAGAGATAGAGAAAGAGGAGAGAGGGATAAAGAGAAAAAGGAGAGAGAGGAAAGGGGGAGAGACAGAGAAAGAAACAAAGGAGACAGAAACAGAAAAAGAGGAGAGAGACACAGAGAGAGAGAGAGAGAGAGAGGGATCAAACAGAGGAGAGACTTTTTAACATGTCAATTCACTGGATTACTGTTGTCATTCCAGCAGTATGTAGCGTGATCAGATTTTCAAACCTCCAAACCGGGACTCTCTGTTAAATAATTAATCAGACTAATTAAACCATTTCAATACTTAATTAATGGTTATTTAAAAAGTCATCCTCTCAGTCTTAGTATTGTCTTAAAAAACAAAACAAACAAACAAGGAAAAAAAAACTATTTTTAAGCAGCTAGCGAGTTTCAAGACATTCCGGGGTGTCTGATTTGTGGCTAATTCGTTCACGCGACACAGTGTGTTATATGCGGAGTGCGTCATTTTATAATAATAATAATAATAATAATAATAATAATAATAATAATAATAATAATAATAATAATAATAAATCATTGAAAATAAATCTACGTTTTGCCATTTCTCTCTCTCTCTCTCTCTCTCTCTCTCTCTCTCTCTCTCTCTCTCTCTCTCTCTCTCTCTCTCTCTCTCTCTCTCTCTCTCTCTCTCTCTCTCTCTCTCTCTCTCTCTCTCTCTCTGCTCGCCGCGTCAGGCTGTGTATATTGACGTTGTTAGTGTGGTTTGTTTAACTCGGTCGGTTCCGATTCTCGCCGCTCAGCGTGGGCTGAATCCCGCCAGAACTGAACAGCTACGAAATCACCGAGTATTATTATTATTATTATTATTATTATTATTATTATTATTATTATTATTATTACACAGAAGTGTAAATTCACGTGGAATATGACGCAGAATGAAAACGCGCGGCGCGCTGAGGGGTAAGCACGGCCGCTCGTGTTAAACACTTTCTAAAAATAATGTACTTGATGTATCTTGTATTTTTTTTAAATTTTCTTTATTGTGCTTTTGTTTTCGCTGCTGGTACCCTGAACTAAAAGCGTTTTGGTTTGGTAAAGCATAGGGAAGCATTGTAAAGCACAGAGAGGTCTGGTAAAGCATAGGGAAGCATTGTAAAGCACAGAGAGGTGTGGTAAAGCATAGGGAAGCATTGTAAAGCACAGAGAGGTCTGGTAAAGCATAGGGAAGCATTGTAAAGCACAGAGAGGTGTGGTAAAGCATAGGGAAGCATTGTAAAGCACAGAGAGGTCTGGTAAAGCATAGGGAAGCATTGTAAAGCACAGAGAGGTGTGGTAAAGCATAGGGAAGCATTGTAAAGCACAGAGAGGTCTGGTAAAGCATAGGGAAGCATTGTAAAGCACAGAGAGGTCTGGTAAAGCATAGGGAAGCATTGTAAAGCACAGAGAGGTGTGGTAAAGCATAGGGAAGCATTGTAAAGCACAGAGAGGTCTGGTAAAGCATAGGGAAGCATTGTAAAGCACAGAGAGGTCTGGTAAAGCACAGGGAAGCATTGTAAAGGACAGAGAGGTCTGGTAAAGCATAGGGAAGCATTGTAAAGCACAGAGAGGTCTGGTAAAGCATAGTGAAGCATTGTAAAGGACAGAGAGGTCTGGTAAAGCATAGGGAAGCATTGTAAAGCACAGAGAGGTCTGGTAAAGCATAGTGAAGCATTGTAAAGGACAGAGAGGTCTGGTAAAGCATAGGGAAGCATTGTAAAGCACAGAGAGGTCTGGTAAAGCATAGGGAAGCATTGTAAAGCACAGAGAGGTCTGGTAAAGCATAGGGAAGCATTGTAAAGCACAGAGAGGTGTGGTAAAGCATAGGGAAGCATTGTAAAGCACAGAGAGGTCTGGTAAAGCACAGGGAAGCATTGTAAAGCACAGAGAGGTGTGGTAAAGCATAGGAAAGCATTGTAAAGCACAGAGAGGTCTGGTAAAGCATAGGGAAGCATTGTAAAGCACAGAGAGGTGTGGTAAAGCATAGGGAACCATTGTAAAGCACAGAGAGGTGTGGTAAAGCATAGGGAAGCATTGTAAAGCACAGAGAGGTCTGGTAAAGCATAGGGAAGCATTGTAAAGCACAGAGAGGTCTGGTAAAGCATAGGGAAGCATTGTAAAGCACAGAGAGGTGTGGTAAAGCATAGGGAAGCATTGTAAAGCACAGAGAGGTCTGGTAAAGCATAGGGAAGCATTGTAAAGCACAGAGAGGTCCGGTAAAGCATAGGGAAGCATTGTAAAGCACAGAGAGGTCCGGTAAAGCATAGGGAAGCATTGTAAAGCACAGAGAGGTCTGGTAAAGCATAGGAAAGCATTGTAAAGCACAGAGAGGTGTGGTAAAGCATAGGGAAGCATTGTAAAGCACAGAGAGGTCTGGTAAAGCATAGGGAAGCATTGTAAAGCACAGAGAGGTCTGGTAAAGCATAGGGAAGCATTGTAAAGCACAGAGAGGTGTGGTAAAGCATAGGGAAGCATTGTAAAGCACAGAGAGGTCTGGTAAAGCATAGGGAAGCATTGTAAAGCACAGAGAGGTCTGGTAAAGCATAGGGAAGCATTGTAAAGCACAGAGAGGTCTGGTAAAGCATAGGGAAGCATTGTAAAGCACAGAGAGGTGTGGTAAAGCATAGGGAAGCATTGTAAAGCACAGAGAGGTCTGGTAAAGCATAGGGAAGCATTGTAAAGCACAGAGAGGTCTGGTAAAGCACAGGGAAGCATTGTAAAGCACAGAGAGGTCTGGTAAAGCATAGGGAAGCATTGTAAAGCACAGAGAGGTCTGGTAAAGCATAAGGAAGCATTGTAAAGCACAGAGAGGTCTGGTAAAGCATAGGGAAGCATTGTAAAGCACAGAGAGGTGTGGTAAAGCATAGGGAAGCATTGTAAAGCACAGAGAGGTGTGGTAAAGCATAGGGAAGCATTGTAAAGCACAGAGAGGTCTGGTAAAGCATAGGGAAGCATTGTAAAGCACAGAGAGGTCTGGTAAAGCATAGGGAAGCATTGTAAAGCACAGAGAGGTCTGGTAAAGCATTTATCACTATCTCTCTCTCTCATATCGCGTCGTGTTGTGTTATTACCAGGTCTTACCGTAGCGCCTCAGTCCAGATGAACACAAAGCGCGGCCAACTCACCTCAGCGACGGTCTCACAGGCGGCGGAGCTTCCGTTTGCGTACGTCAGCTTTTGTTTGTTTGTTTGTTTGTTTGTTTGTTTGTTTTTCTCACGTGCCAGGACTTATTTTTTTTTATTTATTTATTTACTATGTATTTTAATTGATTTTTATTTTACACAGCGGTAATAACACGAATAAAACAAGTCGAGGTGACGAAACGGCATCGTGTTTTTTCTTCAAATGAGAAAGATGTCAGTCCGTTCTCCATAATAATAATAATAATAATAATAATAATAATAATAATAATAATAATAATATAGTGAACGGCCAGACTCTATTGTTTTGGATAGCGATTACGTCATTGTGTGTGTTATTATGGACAGCATGCGCACCAAATAAAACTAGACATAGATCTATATATAAACATACATATAAATATTTAAACGTATATATTTGTCTATTTTTTAAAAAAAAATATGTACGTTCTTGCAACGCGCACGTTTTACCCGCTACAAGGCTGTAATGTAGAATTAGGTATAATTTTAATAGACGATTTGCGTCACCCACTATAGATCAGGATATACTGTTGTTATGCTATATCCCGGCATCTATATCATTAAACATTACATTATTAATTAAAAAAACCAAAAACAATTTGAAATAAAAAATAATAATAAATATATTTACGTACGATAATGTTATTCTATTAGAGATATGGAAAAAAGAAACACGATTTAAAATAACATATTCGATATTATATTTATTAATAATAATAATAATAATAATAATAATAATAATATAGTGAACGGGCAGACTCTATTGTTTTGGATAGCGATTACGTCATTGTGTGTGTTATTATGGACAGCATGCGCACCAAATAAAACTAGACAGATCTATATATAAACATACATATAAATATTTAAACGTATATATTTGTCTATTGATAATTTTCAGTTGCTAAGACGGTTTCTATATTAGAGAAAGTGGTTTGAGATTTCGTGTCTCTCTCTCTGCGTCTCCCTCCGTCTTCACTGAAGGTCTTAGAAACCACAACATCGCGTCACCGGTGACGTACAGACCGCGGCACGACAACACGGGCTGGACAGAAAAATAGGAACACCTGCCGTGTCTAGCACACACTGACTTCCCCACTGCAATAACTAAACGAGAGAGAGAAAAAGAGAGAGAGGGGGAGAGAGAGAGAGAGAAAGGAAGAGAGAGGGGGAGAGAGAGAGAAAGGAAGAGAGAGGGAAAGGGGGAGAGAGAAGAGAGAGGGAGGGAGAGTGACAGAGAGAGAGAGAGGGGGAAAGAGGAGAGAGAGAGAAAGGGGGAGAGAGAAAGGAAGAGAGAGAGAGAGGGGGGAAAGAGGAGAGAGAAAGGGGGAGAGAGAAAGGGGGGAGAGTGACAGAGAGAGAGGGGGGAGAGAGAGAAAGGAAGAGAGAGGTGGAAAGAGGAGAGAGAGAGAAAGGAAGAGAGAGAGGGGAGAGAGAGAGAAAGGAAGAGAGAGAGGGGAGAGAGAGGAGGGAGAGTGACAGAGAGAGAGAGGGGGAGAGAGAGAGGGAAAGGAAGAGAGAGGGGAGAGAGAGGAGAGAGAGAGAAAGAGAGTGAGGGGGAAAGAGGAGAGAGAGAGAGAAAGGGGGAGAGAGAAAGGGGGAGAGTGACAGAGAGAGGGGAGAGAGAGAGAGGGAAAGGAAGAGAGAGAGGGGAGAGAGAGAGGAGAGAGAGAGAGAAAGGAAGAGAGAGAGGGAGAGTGACAGAGAGAGAGAGAGAGGAGAGAGAGAGAAAGGAAGAGAGAGAGGGAGAGTGACAGAGAGAGAGTGGGAAAGTAGCTGCACAAAACACGAGCTGGACAGAAAAATAGGAACACCTGCCGTGTCTAGCACACACTTTTTCAAACCAAAAACGCTAGACAGATTAAGAATGAGTGAGAAAGAATAAGAGAGAGAGAGAGAGGGAGAGAAACAACGTAGAGATGGACAGAAAGTACAAATCACTGGACAAAATAATAGAAACTCCTAACATATCTAGCACACACTTAAAAAAAATACCTTCGATATCAAAACGTTAGGCGGAGAGAGAAAGAGAAAGAAGGAGAGAGGTAATCAGAAATCATTAAATCGCGGGACAAAATAATAGAAGCGCCTGCCATGTCTAGCACACACTTCTGTATAAAAAAAAGGTGTATTATTATTTGTTTATTTAGCAGACGCCTTTATCCAAGGCGACTTACAGAGACTAGGGTGTGTGAACTATGCATCAGCTGCAGAGTCACTTACAACTACGTCTCACCCGAAAGACGGAGCACAAGGAGGTGAAGTGACTTGCTCAGGGTCACACAATGAGTCAGTGGCTGAGGTGGGATTTGAACCGGGGACCTCCTGGTTACAAGCCCTTTCTTTTAACCACTGGACCCCACAGCTGCAAACGAGCTGCAGAAGTCTTAAACAGTGATCAAGCAGTATAGATTATATATATAATGAATATGCATCTTTGCTGTAGTGTCTTTGGGAGGGTAGGAAACGTCACCAATCGCGTTTGTAAACAACGTCGTTAAATAAAACTACAATTCCCAGAATGCAACCCTGGCGACCGGGAGCGGTGATTGGCTGGACGGCGGGACAGGAAGGAAGGAAGGAAGGTCGGCCTCTCTGACAGATGTTACCGGAAAGGGAATTATCAGCGTGACTGCGAGGCGACGCTCTTGAGACGGAAGCGCCGAGTTTGACTGAAAACAACACAATAAAACGCCGTAATAATATTAAAAATAACAAGAACAGGTAAGCTACAATTACAACCGTGTTATAAATAAATAAAAAAAATGATTTTAACAACTATTTATTTACATAGTTTGGTTGTGCACAAACACGTTTGCCCGACTGTAAACAAACCTGCCGTCGTTTTTACATATTCAACCGTTAAGTAAACTGACTTTATTTATTTTTATTTAAAAGCGTGCTTATTTCTGTATTATAATATTATAGTTTAAGTGTTTTTTTTTCTTCTTTAATAAACGTCCTAACAGGGCTGGGAATGAGGCTCCCGCTGCACAGCAGTGTGATCCAGTCCTGGTTTCACTGGGAGTTTAATAATAAGACACACCTGAGCTTGTTAGCTAGACACACTGGGGCTGATCAAGCTGGTAGTAAAACCTGGACTGGGTGACACTGCTGTGCAACAGGAGTCTGATTTCCCAGCCCTGTTAGAATTAGGTGAACACCTCCTGTACGTCTCACTTGAATTTGTATTGATATTTTAGATCCATCAATAATAATAATAATAATAATAATAATAATAATAATAGCTGCGATCGTTAAGCTGCTTTCGTTTGAAGCTGATTTTAATTGACAGACAGACAGACAGACAGACAGACAGAGCCCCACAATCCTGTTCAGTTTGACGCTACAATATAATCCCTTCTTCTTGGGGTCTGTGTTAGTTTACTACATTCTGAAAAGAGTTTAGTTTCATTAAAGCTGCAGACAGACAGACAGACAGACAGACAGACAGACAGAGCCCCACAATCCTGTTCAGTTTGACGCTACAATATAATCCCTTCTTCTTGGGGTCTGTGTTAGTTTACTACATTCTGAAAAGAGTTTAGTTTCATTAAAGCTGCAGACAGACAGACAGACAGGCAGACAGACAGAGCCCCACAATCCTGTTCAGTTTGACGCTACAATATAATCCCTTCTTCTTGGGGTCTGTGTTAGTTTACTACATTCTGAAAAGAGTTTAGTTTCATTAAAGCTGCAGACAGACAGACAGACAGACAGACAGACAGACAGAGCCCCACAATCCTGTTCAGTTTGACGCTACAATATAATCCCTTCTTCTTGGGGTCTGTGTTAGTTTACTACATTCTGAAAAGAGTTTAGTTTCATTAAAGCTGCAGACAGACAGACAGACAGACAGACAGACAGACAGAGCCCCACAATCCTGTTCAGTTTGACGCTACAATATAATCCCTTCTTCTTGGGGTCTGTGTTAGTTTACTACATTCTGAAAAGAGTTTAGTTTCATTAAAGCTGCAGACAGACAGACAGACAGGCAGACAGACAGAGCCCCACAATCCTGTTCAGTTTGACGCTACAATATAATCCCTTCTTCTTGGGGTCTGTGTTAGTTTACTACATTCTGAAAAGAGTTTAGTTTCATTAAAGCTGCAGACAGACAGACAGACAGACAGACAGACAGAGCCCCACAATCCTGTTCAGTTTGACGCTACAATATAATCCCTTCTTCTTGGGGTCTGTGTTAGTTTACTACATTCTGAAAAGAGTTTCGTTTTT
>NW_026708529.1:0-48358 GCF_902713425.1 Acipenser ruthenus | reverse complement strand
TGGCATCTTGTCCTCCAATGATAAAGGCGCATGCAAATATATACCGAGAGGCATTACGGGAATGCAATTTATAAATACTTATACTGAAAACTGAAGGAACCCATTACACCCAACAGACTGGAAAGTGCGATATGATAACAATGAAAATGTTATATTAGGAAAAGAGTGTTTCTTTAAATTGCAGATGTAGGCACCGTTTCTTTGAAAAATGTCTCTTGTGGACGGGTGACGACTCGCAATGTGTACAACTCATACTTACCTGGCAGGGGAGATACCATGATCATGAAGGTGGTTCACCCAGGGCGAGGCTCGGCCATTGCACTCCGGCTGTGCTGACCCCTGCGAATTCCCCAAATGCGGGAATCTCGACTGCATAATTTCTGGTAGTGGGGGACTGCGTTCGCGCTCTCCCCTGAAACTATGGTCAAAGACAGAAACAAACACGAACCCGTCGGAGGAAGGAACTCACTCACTAGTTGTTCAACAACTCTCCGGCAGGCGGCTTCGTCACACAGGGAGTCAGGTTTTCTTTAAAAGGAGCTCAATGTTTTTAGCTTTCTGACTGTCAAATAAATAGCTACGTGGTTCCTGCACATCTATTTCCATGTTTCGTTATTTTTTATTGACAAGACTAAAAGTAAAGACTCAGCAGTGTCTGTATCAAAGTTTTTATTTTTATTTTAAATAATTGGAAATCATTTTCGAGCTTATCAGTTTTATTTATTTAGTTGATGTTTTTTATTCAGATAAACTGTGCATCACAACTGCTGCTGCTGCTGCTGCTGCTGCAGAGTCACTTACAATAGGACCTGGGTTTTACATCTCATTTGAAGGAAGGAGCACAAGGAGGTTAAGGGACTTGCTCAGGGACAGGGTCACACACAATGAGCCAGTGGCTGAGCTGGGATTGAACCAGGAACCTCCCGGTAACAAGAGCTTTTCTTTAACCACCTGACCACTAAGCCCCTTAAATCATATCTTGGCAGACAAACACTTTAATTAGACAACATAAAACCACATACAAGCAGATTTACAAGCAGGGCTGCAATCGCGTTCGCGCTCTCCCCTGATGTTATAGTCAAAGTTAAAAACACAGGTATTGAAAGCAATTAGCGATTATCTATATATCTCCAGCAGGTGGCTCTGTCAGACTGGGAATGAGATTTTGTTTTTTCTTTCGGAGCGTATAATGTTCTAGAAAGTACCAAAGTGTTTTATGTACATGTATTGTGAAGTGTTTCATCTTGAGAAGACAAAGTAACGAGTCAGCGGCACGTGTATCAAAGTTACAAAGTTGCTAATATTAAAGAAGACGAGGTTCAGCGGTACAGTTGTTTTTTTAAAACATAGTGTTTCAGTTCTGTACAGACGTTCTATGTCGTTATCCGTTATTGATTCAGCTTTATTTAGATGATTGCCTTTACCTTGTTTTAATTTCCCGTTCCTCTGAGATACGAATCTACCAGCTTTACATCTTTTTTTTTTTTTTTTTTTTTAACGTATTCTCATTTTGTTGATCATTAATGCACATTTCTGTACTGTGGGTGTTGTCGAGCGATTGAAAACGAGACATTTTGTGTTTGAATTGAAAGTGATGGTCTCGAGGAGTCGAACAGGTCACAATAAGCCTTCATCCATGTATCATGTAACCACATGTATGCTGTCTCTAACTGGAGGAGAGGGACCCTTGCCGTACTGCTCAGCCTAAAGAACCACACGAGTTGTTTGAAAGGGGGATTTATTTTGTAGAATAAACATCAAATTGGTTTCAGGGCATACAGTCCTCCAACGGCAACACAGCTCAGTAGTACAGCTGAGATCCATTACAACACTCCTGCAGATTCAAACTAAAAGAGGGTAATATACAAAATGGATGCCTTTGAGAACTTAACACTTTCAATGCCAACGTGTGGCTACTACTTTGTGAACATACAATTTCGCAAGAATCTAATGGCACTTTTAATGCTGCTATATACACACACAGACACACGGACACACGGGCCCGCACACGTGGAGCCCAGAGCTGCTTAAATGTTAACGTTTGTGACAAATTAGAGATCTGGAAATCCCTCCCCCAACCTGTCATTGCATGAATGATATTAACTTAATACTATGAAAGAGATAAACCAAGACTGTCGTTCGCTTACGGCCATACCACCTTGAGAACGCCCGATCTCGTCTGATCTCGGAAGCTAAGCAAGGTCGGGCCTGGTTAGTACTTGGATGGGAGACCGCCTGGGAATACCAGGTGCTGTAAGCTTTTCTTTCTGCAGCTTGACAGGGGGCGCTATTTCCCTTGTTATTTATGTTACTAACCTGGAAGCTGTAAGTCTAAACATCGTTTTCTTTTTTTTGTTTTTTTATTGTCCCATTCCACACACGAACAAGTATTGTATCAGCCTTTACTGGTTTTGAAAACTGAGTTAGGACAGAAAGGGTTATCGTATTATATTCTAAGCCGAAACTACCAGTAGCGGTCCGATACAAACAAATGTGAACAGGGTTAAGACAAAAGTACTGACGAGTTTTGCTAGTTATGGTTAGTTTAATTAATTAAAAAAAGAAATAAAAGTTGATGAAGTACTTTTTATTATAGTAACAGAACGAGACATGTTTTAAAGCCACAAACTGCGTGTTTAGATTATTGTGCCAAACAAGAGAACAAAACGAGCATATCAATCAAGAACGGATTTAGTGACCCGTTCATTCGTTCGAGTTTATTTATATTATGTGTGACCTTAACAAATGTTTGACCAATGTTTTGCTTGCTTTCTTTTTGAAAGTCGTACATTTGTTACATTTTTTTTTATTTCGTTTACGCAGACGTGTATACAGACCCGTCGCTTCTTTTGCGGAACATCTCACATGCTGCTGCACGAATGACGTCGTCCTGTGTAAATCCTGGCATCTTGTCCTCCAATGATAAAGGCGCATGCAAATATATACCGAGAGGCATTACGGGAATGCAATTTATAAATACTTATACTGAAAACTGAAGGAACCCATTACACCCAACAGACTGGAAAGTGCGATATGATAACAATGAAAATGTTATATTAGGAAAAGAGTGTTTCTTTAAATTGCAGATGTAGGCACCGTTTCTTTGAAAAATGTCTCTTGTGGACGGGTGACGACTCGCAATGTGTACAACTCATACTTACCTGGCAGGGGAGATACCATGATCATGAAGGTGGTTCACCCAGGGCGAGGCTCGGCCATTGCACTCCGGCTGTGCTGACCCCTGCGAATTCCCCAAATGCGGGAATCTCGACTGCATAATTTCTGGTAGTGGGGGACTGCGTTCGCGCTCTCCCCTGAAACTATGGTCAAAGACAGAAACAAACACGAACCCGTCGGAGGAAGGAACTCACTCACTAGTTGTTCAACAACTCTCCGGCAGGCGGCTTCGTCACACAGGGAGTCAGGTTTTCTTTAAAAGGAGCTCAATGTTTTTAGCTTTCTGACTGTCAAATAAATAGCTACGTGGTTCCTGCACATCTATTTCCATGTTTCGTTATTTTTTATTGACAAGACTAAAAGTAAAGACTCAGCAGTGTCTGTATCAAAGTTTTTATTTTTATTTTAAATAATTGGAAATCATTTTCGAGCTTATCAGTTTTATTTATTTAGTTGATGTTTTTTATTCAGATAAACTGTGCATCACAACTGCTGCTGCTGCTGCTGCTGCTGCAGAGTCACTTACAATAGGACCTGGGTTTTACATCTCATTTGAAGGAAGGAGCACAAGGAGGTTAAGGGACTTGCTCAGGGACAGGGTCACACACAATGAGCCAGTGGCTGAGCTGGGATTGAACCAGGAACCTCCCGGTAACAAGAGCTTTTCTTTAACCACCTGACCACTAAGCCCCTTAAATCATATCTTGGCAGACAAACACTTTAATTAGACAACATAAAACCACATACAAGCAGATTTACAAGCAGGGCTGCAATCGCGTTCGCGCTCTCCCCTGATGTTATAGTCAAAGTTAAAAACACAGGTATTGAAAGCAATTAGCGATTATCTATATATCTCCAGCAGGTGGCTCTGTCAGACTGGGAATGAGATTTTGTTTTTTCTTTCGGAGCGTATAATGTTCTAGAAAGTACCAAAGTGTTTTATGTACATGTATTGTGAAGTGTTTCATCTTGAGAAGACAAAGTAACGAGTCAGCGGCACGTGTATCAAAGTTACAAAGTTGCTAATATTAAAGAAGACGAGGTTCAGCGGTACAGTTGTTTTTTTAAAACATAGTGTTTCAGTTCTGTACAGACGTTCTATGTCGTTATCCGTTATTGATTCAGCTTTATTTAGATGATTGCCTTTACCTTGTTTTAATTTCCCGTTCCTCTGAGATACGAATCTACCAGCTTTACATCTTTTTTTTTTTTTTTTTTTTAACGTATTCTCATTTTGTTGATCATTAATGCACATTTCTGTACTGTGGGTGTTGTCGAGCGATTGAAAACGAGACATTTTGTGTTTGAATTGAAAGTGATGGTCTCGAGGAGTCGAACAGGTCACAATAAGCCTTCATCCATGTATCATGTAACCACATGTATGCTGTCTCTAACTGGAGGAGAGGGACCCTTGCCGTACTGCTCAGCCTAAAGAACCACACGAGTTGTTTGAAAGGGGGATTTATTTTGTAGAATAAACATCAAATTGGTTTCAGGGCATACAGTCCTCCAACGGCAACACAGCTCAGTAGTACAGCTGAGATCCATTACAACACTGCTGCAGATTCAAACTAAAAGAGGGTAATATACAAAATGGATGCCTTTGAGAACTTAACACTTTCAATGCCAACGTGTGGCTACTACTTTGTGAACATACAATTTCGCAAGAATCTAATGGCACTTTTAATGCTGCTATATACACACACAGACACACGGACACACGGGCCCGCACACGTGGAGCCCAGAGCTGCTTAAATGTTAACGTTTGTGACAAATTAGAGATCTGGAAATCCCTCCCCCAACCTGTCATTGCATGAATGATATTAACTTAATACTATGAAAGAGATAAACCAAGACTGTCGTTCGCTTACGGCCATACCACCTTGAGAACGCCCGATCTCGTCTGATCTCGGAAGCTAAGCAAGGTCGGGCCTGGTTAGTACTTGGATGGGAGACCGCCTGGGAATACCAGGTGCTGTAAGCTTTTCTTTCTGCAGCTTGACAGGGGGCGCTATTTCCCTTGTTATTTATGTTACTAACCTGGAAGCTGTAAGTCTAAACATCGTTTTCTTTTTTTTGTTTTTTTATTGTCCCATTCCACACACGAACAAGTATTGTATCAGCCTTTACTGGTTTTGAAAACTGAGTTAGGACAGAAAGGGTTATCGTATTATATTCTAAGCCGAAACTACCAGTAGCGGTCCGATACAAACAAATGTGAACAGGGTTAAGACAAAAGTACTGACGAGTTTTGCTAGTTATGGTTAGTTTAATTAATTAAAAAAAGAAATAAAAGTTGATGAAGTACTTTTTATTATAGTAACAGAACGAGACATGTTTTAAAGCCACAAACTGCGTGTTTAGATTATTGTGCCAAACAAGAGAACAAAACGAGCATATCAATCAAGAACGGATTTAGTGACCCGTTCATTCGTTCGAGTTTATTTATATTATGTGTGACCTTAACAAATGTTTGACCAATGTTTTGCTTGCTTTCTTTTTGAAAGTCGTACATTTGTTACATTTTTTTTTATTTCGTTTACGCAGACGTGTATACAGACCCGTCGCTTCTTTTGCGGAACATCTCACATGCTGCTGCACGAATGACGTCGTCCTGTGTAAATCCTGGCATCTTGTCCTCCAATGATAAAGGCGCATGCAAATATATACCGAGAGGCATTACGGGAATGCAATTTATAAATACTTATACTGAAAACTGAAGGAACCCATTACACCCAACAGACTGGAAAGTGCGATATGATAACAATGAAAATGTTATATTAGGAAAAGAGTGTTTCTTTAAATTGCAGATGTAGGCACCGTTTCTTTGAAAAATGTCTCTTGTGGACGGGTGACGACTCGCAATGTGTACAACTCATACTTACCTGGCAGGGGAGATACCATGATCATGAAGGTGGTTCACCCAGGGCGAGGCTCGGCCATTGCACTCCGGCTGTGCTGACCCCTGCGAATTCCCCAAATGCGGGAATCTCGACTGCATAATTTCTGGTAGTGGGGGACTGCGTTCGCGCTCTCCCCTGAAACTATGGTCAAAGACAGAAACAAACACGAACCCGTCGGAGGAAGGAACTCACTCACTAGTTGTTCAACAACTCTCCGGCAGGCGGCTTCGTCACACAGGGAGTCAGGTTTTCTTTAAAAGGAGCTCAATGTTTTTAGCTTTCTGACTGTCAAATAAATAGCTACGTGGTTCCTGCACATCTATTTCCATGTTTCGTTATTTTTTATTGACAAGACTAAAAGTAAAGACTCAGCAGTGTCTGTATCAAAGTTTTTATTTTTATTTTAAATAATTGGAAATCATTTTCGAGCTTATCAGTTTTATTTATTTAGTTGATGTTTTTTATTCAGATAAACTGTGCATCACAACTGCTGCTGCTGCTGCTGCTGCTGCAGAGTCACTTACAATAGGACCTGGGTTTTACATCTCATTTGAAGGAAGGAGCACAAGGAGGTTAAGGGACTTGCTCAGGGACAGGGTCACACACAATGAGCCAGTGGCTGAGCTGGGATTGAACCAGGAACCTCCCGGTAACAAGAGCTTTTCTTTAACCACCTGACCACTAAGCCCCTTAAATCATATCTTGGCAGACAAACACTTTAATTAGACAACATAAAACCACATACAAGCAGATTTACAAGCAGGGCTGCAATCGCGTTCGCGCTCTCCCCTGATGTTATAGTCAAAGTTAAAAACACAGGTATTGAAAGCAATTAGCGATTATCTATATATCTCCAGCAGGTGGCTCTGTCAGACTGGGAATGAGATTTTGTTTTTTCTTTCGGAGCGTATAATGTTCTAGAAAGTACCAAAGTGTTTTATGTACATGTATTGTGAAGTGTTTCATCTTGAGAAGACAAAGTAACGAGTCAGCGGCACGTGTATCAAAGTTACAAAGTTGCTAATATTAAAGAAGACGAGGTTCAGCGGTACAGTTGTTTTTTTAAAACATAGTGTTTCAGTTCTGTACAGACGTTCTATGTCGTTATCCGTTATTGATTCAGCTTTATTTAGATGATTGCCTTTACCTTGTTTTAATTTCCCGTTCCTCTGAGATACGAATCTACCAGCTTTACATCTTTTTTTTTTTTTTTTTTTTTAACGTATTCTCATTTTGTTGATCATTAATGCACATTTCTGTACTGTGGGTGTTGTCGAGCGATTGAAAACGAGACATTTTGTGTTTGAATTGAAAGTGATGGTCTCGAGGAGTCGAACAGGTCACAATAAGCCTTCATCCATGTATCATGTAACCACATGTATGCTGTCTCTAACTGGAGGAGAGGGACCCTTGCCGTACTGCTCAGCCTAAAGAACCACACGAGTTGTTTGAAAGGGGGATTTATTTTGTAGAATAAACATCAAATTGGTTTCAGGGCATACAGTCCTCCAACGGCAACACAGCTCAGTAGTACAGCTGAGATCCATTACAACACTCCTGCAGATTCAAACTAAAAGAGGGTAATATACAAAATGGATGCCTTTGAGAACTTAACACTTTCAATGCCAACGTGTGGCTACTACTTTGTGAACATACAATTTCGCAAGAATCTAATGGCACTTTTAATGCTGCTATATACACACACAGACACACGGACACACGGGCCCGCACACGTGGAGCCCAGAGCTGCTTAAATGTTAACGTTTGTGACAAATTAGAGATCTGGAAATCCCTCCCCCAACCTGTCATTGCATGAATGATATTAACTTAATACTATGAAAGAGATAAACCAAGACTGTCGTTCGCTTACGGCCATACCACCTTGAGAACGCCCGATCTCGTCTGATCTCGGAAGCTAAGCAAGGTCGGGCCTGGTTAGTACTTGGATGGGAGACCGCCTGGGAATACCAGGTGCTGTAAGCTTTTCTTTCTGCAGCTTGACAGGGGGCGCTATTTCCCTTGTTATTTATGTTACTAACCTGGAAGCTGTAAGTCTAAACATCGTTTTCTTTTTTTTGTTTTTTTATTGTCCCATTCCACACACGAACAAGTATTGTATCAGCCTTTACTGGTTTTGAAAACTGAGTTAGGACAGAAAGGGTTATCGTATTATATTCTAAGCCGAAACTACCAGTAGCGGTCCGATACAAACAAATGTGAACAGGGTTAAGACAAAAGTACTGACGAGTTTTGCTAGTTATGGTTAGTTTAATTAATTAAAAAAAGAAATAAAAGTTGATGAAGTACTTTTTATTATAGTAACAGAACGAGACATGTTTTAAAGCCACAAACTGCGTGTTTAGATTATTGTGCCAAACAAGAGAACAAAACGAGCATATCAACCAAGAACGGATTTAGTGACCCGTTCATTCGTTCGAGTTTATTTATATTATGTGTGACCTTAACAAATGTTTGACCAATGTTTTGCTTGCTTTCTTTTTGAAAGTCGTACATTTGTTACATTTTTTTTTATTTCGTTTACGCAGACGTGTATACAGACCCGTCGCTTCTTTTGCGGAACATCTCACATGCTGCTGCACGAATGACGTCGTCCTGTGTAAATCCTGGCATCTTGTCCTCCAATGATAAAGGCGCATGCAAATATATACCGAGAGGCATTACGGGAATGCAATTTATAAATACTTATACTGAAAACTGAAGGAACCCATTACACCCAACAGACTGGAAAGTGCGATATGATAACAATGAAAATGTTATATTAGGAAAAGAGTGTTTCTTTAAATTGCAGATGTAGGCACCGTTTCTTTGAAAAATGTCTCTTGTGGACGGGTGACGACTCGCAATGTGTACAACTCATACTTACCTGGCAGGGGAGATACCATGATCATGAAGGTGGTTCACCCAGGGCGAGGCTCGGCCATTGCACTCCGGCTGTGCTGACCCCTGCGAATTCCCCAAATGCGGGAATCTCGACTGCATAATTTCTGGTAGTGGGGGACTGCGTTCGCGCTCTCCCCTGAAACTATGGTCAAAGACAGAAACAAACACGAACCCGTCGGAGGAAGGAACTCACTCACTAGTTGTTCAACAACTCTCCGGCAGGCGGCTTCGTCACACAGGGAGTCAGGTTTTCTTTAAAAGGAGCTCAATGTTTTTAGCTTTCTGACTGTCAAATAAATAGCTACGTGGTTCCTGCACATCTATTTCCATGTTTCGTTATTTTTTATTGACAAGACTAAAAGTAAAGACTCAGCAGTGTCTGTATCAAAGTTTTTATTTTTATTTTAAATAATTGGAAATCATTTTCGAGCTTATCAGTTTTATTTATTTAGTTGATGTTTTTTATTCAGATAAACTGTGCATCACAACTGCTGCTGCTGCTGCTGCTGCTGCAGAGTCACTTACAATAGGACCTGGGTTTTACATCTCATTTGAAGGAAGGAGCACAAGGAGGTTAAGGGACTTGCTCAGGGACAGGGTCACACACAATGAGCCAGTGGCTGAGCTGGGATTGAACCAGGAACCTCCCGGTAACAAGAGCTTTTCTTTAACCACCTGACCACTAAGCCCCTTAAATCATATCTTGGCAGACAAACACTTTAATTAGACAACATAAAACCACATACAAGCAGATTTACAAGCAGGGCTGCAATCGCGTTCGCGCTCTCCCCTGATGTTATAGTCAAAGTTAAAAACACAGGTATTGAAAGCAATTAGCGATTATCTATATATCTCCAGCAGGTGGCTCTGTCAGACTGGGAATGAGATTTTGTTTTTTCTTTCGGAGCGTATAATGTTCTAGAAAGTACCAAAGTGTTTTATGTACATGTATTGTGAAGTGTTTCATCTTGAGAAGACAAAGTAACGAGTCAGCGGCACGTGTATCAAAGTTACAAAGTTGCTAATATTAAAGAAGACGAGGTTCAGCGGTACAGTTGTTTTTTTAAAACATAGTGTTTCAGTTCTGTACAGACGTTCTATGTCGTTATCCGTTATTGATTCAGCTTTATTTAGATGATTGCCTTTACCTTGTTTTAATTTCCCGTTCCTCTGAGATACGAATCTACCAGCTTTACATCTTTTTTTTTTTTTTTTTTTTAACGTATTCTCATTTTGTTGATCATTAATGCACATTTCTGTACTGTGGGTGTTGTCGAGCGATTGAAAACGAGACATTTTGTGTTTGAATTGAAAGTGATGGTCTCGAGGAGTCGAACAGGTCACAATAAGCCTTCATCCATGTATCATGTAACCACATGTATGCTGTCTCTAACTGGAGGAGAGGGACCCTTGCCGTACTGCTCAGCCTAAAGAACCACACGAGTTGTTTGAAAGGGGGATTTATTTTGTAGAATAAACATCAAATTGGTTTCAGGGCATACAGTCCTCCAACGGCAACACAGCTCAGTAGTACAGCTGAGATCCATTACAACACTGCTGCAGATTCAAACTAAAAGAGGGTAATATACAAAATGGATGCCTTTGAGAACTTAACACTTTCAATGCCAACGTGTGGCTACTACTTTGTGAACATACAATTTCGCAAGAATCTAATGGCACTTTTAATGCTGCTATATACACACACAGACACACGGACACACGGGCCCGCACACGTGGAGCCCAGAGCTGCTTAAATGTTAACGTTTGTGACAAATTAGAGATCTGGAAATCCCTCCCCCAACCTGTCATTGCATGAATGATATTAACTTAATACTATGAAAGAGATAAACCAAGACTGTCGTTCGCTTACGGCCATACCACCTTGAGAACGCCCGATCTCGTCTGATCTCGGAAGCTAAGCAAGGTCGGGCCTGGTTAGTACTTGGATGGGAGACCGCCTGGGAATACCAGGTGCTGTAAGCTTTTCTTTCTGCAGCTTGACAGGGGGCGCTATTTCCCTTGTTATTTATGTTACTAACCTGGAAGCTGTAAGTCTAAACATCGTTTTCTTTTTTTTGTTTTTTTATTGTCCCATTCCACACACGAACAAGTATTGTATCAGCCTTTACTGGTTTTGAAAACTGAGTTAGGACAGAAAGGGTTATCGTATTATATTCTAAGCCGAAACTACCAGTAGCGGTCCGATACAAACAAATGTGAACAGGGTTAAGACAAAAGTACTGACGAGTTTTGCTAGTTATGGTTAGTTTAATTAATTAAAAAAAGAAATAAAAGTTGATGAAGTACTTTTTATTATAGTAACAGAACGAGACATGTTTTAAAGCCACAAACTGCGTGTTTAGATTATTGTGCCAAACAAGAGAACAAAACGAGCATATCAATCAAGAACGGATTTAGTGACCCGTTCATTCGTTCGAGTTTATTTATATTATGTGTGACCTTAACAAATGTTTGACCAATGTTTTGCTTGCTTTCTTTTTGAAAGTCGTACATTTGTTACATTTTTTTTTATTTCGTTTACGCAGACGTGTATACAGACCCGTCGCTTCTTTTGCGGAACATCTCACATGCTGCTGCACGAATGACGTCGTCCTGTGTAAATCCTGGCATCTTGTCCTCCAATGATAAAGGCGCATGCAAATATATACCGAGAGGCATTACGGGAATGCAATTTATAAATACTTATACTGAAAACTGAAGGAACCCATTACACCCAACAGACTGGAAAGTGCGATATGATAACAATGAAAATGTTATATTAGGAAAAGAGTGTTTCTTTAAATTGCAGATGTAGGCACCGTTTCTTTGAAAAATGTCTCTTGTGGACGGGTGACGACTCGCAATGTGTACAACTCATACTTACCTGGCAGGGGAGATACCATGATCATGAAGGTGGTTCACCCAGGGCGAGGCTCGGCCATTGCACTCCGGCTGTGCTGACCCCTGCGAATTCCCCAAATGCGGGAATCTCGACTGCATAATTTCTGGTAGTGGGGGACTGCGTTCGCGCTCTCCCCTGAAACTATGGTCAAAGACAGAAACAAACACGAACCCGTCGGAGGAAGGAACTCACTCACTAGTTGTTCAACAACTCTCCGGCAGGCGGCTTCGTCACACAGGGAGTCAGGTTTTCTTTAAAAGGAGCTCAATGTTTTTAGCTTTCTGACTGTCAAATAAATAGCTACGTGGTTCCTGCACATCTATTTCCATGTTTCGTTATTTTTTATTGACAAGACTAAAAGTAAAGACTCAGCAGTGTCTGTATCAAAGTTTTTATTTTTATTTTAAATAATTGGAAATCATTTTCGAGCTTATCAGTTTTATTTATTTAGTTGATGTTTTTTATTCAGATAAACTGTGCATCACAACTGCTGCTGCTGCTGCTGCTGCTGCAGAGTCACTTACAATAGGACCTGGGTTTTACATCTCATTTGAAGGAAGGAGCACAAGGAGGTTAAGGGACTTGCTCAGGGACAGGGTCACACACAATGAGCCAGTGGCTGAGCTGGGATTGAACCAGGAACCTCCCGGTAACAAGAGCTTTTCTTTAACCACCTGACCACTAAGCCCCTTAAATCATATCTTGGCAGACAAACACTTTAATTAGACAACATAAAACCACATACAAGCAGATTTACAAGCAGGGCTGCAATCGCGTTCGCGCTCTCCCCTGATGTTATAGTCAAAGTTAAAAACACAGGTATTGAAAGCAATTAGCGATTATCTATATATCTCCAGCAGGTGGCTCTGTCAGACTGGGAATGAGATTTTGTTTTTTCTTTCGGAGCGTATAATGTTCTAGAAAGTACCAAAGTGTTTTATGTACATGTATTGTGAAGTGTTTCATCTTGAGAAGACAAAGTAACGAGTCAGCGGCACGTGTATCAAAGTTACAAAGTTGCTAATATTAAAGAAGACGAGGTTCAGCGGTACAGTTGTTTTTTTAAAACATAGTGTTTCAGTTCTGTACAGACGTTCTATGTCGTTATCCGTTATTGATTCAGCTTTATTTAGATGATTGCCTTTACCTTGTTTTAATTTCCCGTTCCTCTGAGATACGAATCTACCAGCTTTACATCTTTTTTTTTTTTTTTTTTTTAACGTATTCTCATTTTGTTGATCATTAATGCACATTTCTGTACTGTGGGTGTTGTCGAGCGATTGAAAACGAGACATTTTGTGTTTGAATTGAAAGTGATGGTCTCGAGGAGTCGAACAGGTCACAATAAGCCTTCATCCATGTATCATGTAACCACATGTATGCTGTCTCTAACTGGAGGAGAGGGACCCTTGCCGTACTGCTCAGCCTAAAGAACCACACGAGTTGTTTGAAAGGGGGATTTATTTTGTAGAATAAACATCAAATTGGTTTCAGGGCATACAGTCCTCCAACGGCAACACAGCTCAGTAGTACAGCTGAGATCCATTACAACACTGCTGCAGATTCAAACTAAAAGAGGGTAATATACAAAATGGATGCCTTTGAGAACTTAACACTTTCAATGCCAACGTGTGGCTACTACTTTGTGAACATACAATTTTGCAAGAATCTAATGGCACTTTTAATGCTGCTATATACACACACAGACACACGGACACACGGGCCCGCACACGTGGAGCCCAGAGCTGCTTAAATGTTAACGTTTGTGACAAATTAGAGATCTGGAAATCCCTCCCCCAACCTGTCATTGCATGAATGATATTAACTTAATACTATGAAAGAGATAAACCAAGACTGTCGTTCGCTTACGGCCATACCACCTTGAGAACGCCCGATCTCGTCTGATCTCGGAAGCTAAGCAAGGTCGGGCCTGGTTAGTACTTGGATGGGAGACCGCCTGGGAATACCAGGTGCTGTAAGCTTTTCTTTCTGCAGCTTGACAGGGGGCGCTATTTCCCTTGTTATTTATGTTACTAACCTGGAAGCTGTAAGTCTAAACATCGTTTTCTTTTTTTTGTTTTTTTATTGTCCCATTCCACACACGAACAAGTATTGTATCAGCCTTTACTGGTTTTGAAAACTGAGTTAGGACAGAAAGGGTTATCGTATTATATTCTAAGCCGAAACTACCAGTAGCGGTCCGATACAAACAAATGTGAACAGGGTTAAGACAAAAGTACTGACGAGTTTTGCTAGTTATGGTTAGTTTAATTAATTAAAAAAAGAAATAAAAGTTGATGAAGTACTTTTTATTATAGTAACAGAACGAGACATGTTTTAAAGCCACAAACTGCGTGTTTAGATTATTGTGCCAAACAAGAGAACAAAACGAGCATATCAACCAAGAACGGATTTAGTGACCCGTTCATTCGTTCGAGTTTATTTATATTATGTGTGACCTTAACAAATGTTTGACCAATGTTTTGCTTGCTTTCTTTTTGAAAGTCGTACATTTGTTACATTTTTTTTTATTTCGTTTACGCAGACGTGTATACAGACCCGTCGCTTCTTTTGCGGAACATCTCACATGCTGCTGCACGAATGACGTCGTCCTGTGTAAATCCTGGCATCTTGTCCTCCAATGATAAAGGCGCATGCAAATATATACCGAGAGGCATTACGGGAATGCAATTTATAAATACTTATACTGAAAACTGAAGGAACCCATTACACCCAACAGACTGGAAAGTGCGATATGATAACAATGAAAATGTTATATTAGGAAAAGAGTGTTTCTTTAAATTGCAGATGTAGGCACCGTTTCTTTGAAAAATGTCTCTTGTGGACGGGTGACGACTCGCAATGTGTACAACTCATACTTACCTGGCAGGGGAGATACCATGATCATGAAGGTGGTTCACCCAGGGCGAGGCTCGGCCATTGCACTCCGGCTGTGCTGACCCCTGCGAATTCCCCAAATGCGGGAATCTCGACTGCATAATTTCTGGTAGTGGGGGACTGCGTTCGCGCTCTCCCCTGAAACTATGGTCAAAGACAGAAACAAACACGAACCCGTCGGAGGAAGGAACTCACTCACTAGTTGTTCAACAACTCTCCGGCAGGCGGCTTCGTCACACAGGGAGTCAGGTTTTCTTTAAAAGGAGCTCAATGTTTTTAGCTTTCTGACTGTCAAATAAATAGCTACGTGGTTCCTGCACATCTATTTCCATGTTTCGTTATTTTTTATTGACAAGACTAAAAGTAAAGACTCAGCAGTGTCTGTATCAAAGTTTTTATTTTTATTTTAAATAATTGGAAATCATTTTCGAGCTTATCAGTTTTATTTATTTAGTTGATGTTTTTTATTCAGATAAACTGTGCATCACAACTGCTGCTGCTGCTGCTGCTGCTGCAGAGTCACTTACAATAGGACCTGGGTTTTACATCTCATTTGAAGGAAGGAGCACAAGGAGGTTAAGGGACTTGCTCAGGGACAGGGTCACACACAATGAGCCAGTGGCTGAGCTGGGATTGAACCAGGAACCTCCCGGTAACAAGAGCTTTTCTTTAACCACCTGACCACTAAGCCCCTTAAATCATATCTTGGCAGACAAACACTTTAATTAGACAACATAAAACCACATACAAGCAGATTTACAAGCAGGGCTGCAATCGCGTTCGCGCTCTCCCCTGATGTTATAGTCAAAGTTAAAAACACAGGTATTGAAAGCAATTAGCGATTATCTATATATCTCCAGCAGGTGGCTCTGTCAGACTGGGAATGAGATTTTGTTTTTTCTTTCGGAGCGTATAATGTTCTAGAAAGTACCAAAGTGTTTTATGTACATGTATTGTGAAGTGTTTCATCTTGAGAAGACAAAGTAACGAGTCAGCGGCACGTGTATCAAAGTTACAAAGTTGCTAATATTAAAGAAGACGAGGTTCAGCGGTACAGTTGTTTTTTTAAAACATAGTGTTTCAGTTCTGTACAGACGTTCTATGTCGTTATCCGTTATTGATTCAGCTTTATTTAGATGATTGCCTTTACCTTGTTTTAATTTCCCGTTCCTCTGAGATACGAATCTACCAGCTTTACATCTTTTTTTTTTTTTTTTTTTTAACGTATTCTCATTTTGTTGATCATTAATGCACATTTCTGTACTGTGGGTGTTGTCGAGCGATTGAAAACGAGACATTTTGTGTTTGAATTGAAAGTGATGGTCTCGAGGAGTCGAACAGGTCACAATAAGCCTTCATCCATGTATCATGTAACCACATGTATGCTGTCTCTAACTGGAGGAGAGGGACCCTTGCCGTACTGCTCAGCCTAAAGAACCACACGAGTTGTTTGAAAGGGGGATTTATTTTGTAGAATAAACATCAAATTGGTTTCAGGGCATACAGTCCTCCAACGGCAACACAGCTCAGTAGTACAGCTGAGATCCATTACAACACTGCTGCAGATTCAAACTAAAAGAGGGTAATATACAAAATGGATGCCTTTGAGAACTTAACACTTTCAATGCCAACGTGTGGCTACTACTTTGTGAACATACAATTTCGCAAGAATCTAATGGCACTTTTAATGCTGCTATATACACACACAGACACACGGACACACGGGCCCGCACACGTGGAGCCCAGAGCTGCTTAAATGTTAACGTTTGTGACAAATTAGAGATCTGGAAATCCCTCCCCCAACCTGTCATTGCATGAATGATATTAACTTAATACTATGAAAGAGATAAACCAAGACTGTCGTTCGCTTACGGCCATACCACCTTGAGAACGCCCGATCTCGTCTGATCTCGGAAGCTAAGCAAGGTCGGGCCTGGTTAGTACTTGGATGGGAGACCGCCTGGGAATACCAGGTGCTGTAAGCTTTTCTTTCTGCAGCTTGACAGGGGGCGCTATTTCCCTTGTTATTTATGTTACTAACCTGGAAGCTGTAAGTCTAAACATCGTTTTCTTTTTTTTGTTTTTTTATTGTCCCATTCCACACACGAACAAGTATTGTATCAGCCTTTACTGGTTTTGAAAACTGAGTTAGGACAGAAAGGGTTATCGTATTATATTCTAAGCCGAAACTACCAGTAGCGGTCCGATACAAACAAATGTGAACAGGGTTAAGACAAAAGTACTGACGAGTTTTGCTAGTTATGGTTAGTTTAATTAATTAAAAAAAGAAATAAAAGTTGATGAAGTACTTTTTATTATAGTAACAGAACGAGACATGTTTTAAAGCCACAAACTGCGTGTTTAGATTATTGTGCCAAACAAGAGAACAAAACGAGCATATCAATCAAGAACGGATTTAGTGACCCGTTCATTCGTTCGAGTTTATTTATATTATGTGTGACCTTAACAAATGTTTGACCAATGTTTTGCTTGCTTTCTTTTTGAAAGTCGTACATTTGTTACATTTTTTTTTATTTCGTTTACGCAGACGTGTATACAGACCCGTCGCTTCTTTTGCGGAACATCTCACATGCTGCTGCACGAATGACGTCGTCCTGTGTAAATCCTGGCATCTTGTCCTCCAATGATAAAGGCGCATGCAAATATATACCGAGAGGCATTACGGGAATGCAATTTATAAATACTTATACTGAAAACTGAAGGAACCCATTACACCCAACAGACTGGAAAGTGCGATATGATAACAATGAAAATGTTATATTAGGAAAAGAGTGTTTCTTTAAATTGCAGATGTAGGCACCGTTTCTTTGAAAAATGTCTCTTGTGGACGGGTGACGACTCGCAATGTGTACAACTCATACTTACCTGGCAGGGGAGATACCATGATCATGAAGGTGGTTCACCCAGGGCGAGGCTCGGCCATTGCACTCCGGCTGTGCTGACCCCTGCGAATTCCCCAAATGCGGGAATCTCGACTGCATAATTTCTGGTAGTGGGGGACTGCGTTCGCGCTCTCCCCTGAAACTATGGTCAAAGACAGAAACAAACACGAACCCGTCGGAGGAAGGAACTCACTCACTAGTTGTTCAACAACTCTCCGGCAGGCGGCTTCGTCACACAGGGAGTCAGGTTTTCTTTAAAAGGAGCTCAATGTTTTTAGCTTTCTGACTGTCAAATAAATAGCTACGTGGTTCCTGCACATCTATTTCCATGTTTCGTTATTTTTTATTGACAAGACTAAAAGTAAAGACTCAGCAGTGTCTGTATCAAAGTTTTTATTTTTATTTTAAATAATTGGAAATCATTTTCGAGCTTATCAGTTTTATTTATTTAGTTGATGTTTTTTATTCAGATAAACTGTGCATCACAACTGCTGCTGCTGCTGCTGCTGCTGCAGAGTCACTTACAATAGGACCTGGGTTTTACATCTCATTTGAAGGAAGGAGCACAAGGAGGTTAAGGGACTTGCTCAGGGACAGGGTCACACACAATGAGCCAGTGGCTGAGCTGGGATTGAACCAGGAACCTCCCGGTAACAAGAGCTTTTCTTTAACCACCTGACCACTAAGCCCCTTAAATCATATCTTGGCAGACAAACACTTTAATTAGACAACATAAAACCACATACAAGCAGATTTACAAGCAGGGCTGCAATCGCGTTCGCGCTCTCCCCTGATGTTATAGTCAAAGTTAAAAACACAGGTATTGAAAGCAATTAGCGATTATCTATATATCTCCAGCAGGTGGCTCTGTCAGACTGGGAATGAGATTTTGTTTTTTCTTTCGGAGCGTATAATGTTCTAGAAAGTACCAAAGTGTTTTATGTACATGTATTGTGAAGTGTTTCATCTTGAGAAGACAAAGTAACGAGTCAGCGGCACGTGTATCAAAGTTACAAAGTTGCTAATATTAAAGAAGACGAGGTTCAGCGGTACAGTTGTTTTTTTAAAACATAGTGTTTCAGTTCTGTACAGACGTTCTATGTCGTTATCCGTTATTGATTCAGCTTTATTTAGATGATTGCCTTTACCTTGTTTTAATTTCCCGTTCCTCTGAGATACGAATCTACCAGCTTTACATCTTTTTTTTTTTTTTTTTTTTAACGTATTCTCATTTTGTTGATCATTAATGCACATTTCTGTACTGTGGGTGTTGTCGAGCGATTGAAAACGAGACATTTTGTGTTTGAATTGAAAGTGATGGTCTCGAGGAGTCGAACAGGTCACAATAAGCCTTCATCCATGTATCATGTAACCACATGTATGCTGTCTCTAACTGGAGGAGAGGGACCCTTGCCGTACTGCTCAGCCTAAAGAACCACACGAGTTGTTTGAAAGGGGGATTTATTTTGTAGAATAAACATCAAATTGGTTTCAGGGCATACAGTCCTCCAACGGCAACACAGCTCAGTAGTACAGCTGAGATCCATTACAACACTGCTGCAGATTCAAACTAAAAGAGGGTAATATACAAAATGGATGCCTTTGAGAACTTAACACTTTCAATGCCAACGTGTGGCTACTACTTTGTGAACATACAATTTCGCAAGAATCTAATGGCACTTTTAATGCTGCTATATACACACACAGACACACGGACACACGGGCCCGCACACGTGGAGCCCAGAGCTGCTTAAATGTTAACGTTTGTGACAAATTAGAGATCTGGAAATCCCTCCCCCAACCTGTCATTGCATGAATGATATTAACTTAATACTATGAAAGAGATAAACCAAGACTGTCGTTCGCTTACGGCCATACCACCTTGAGAACGCCCGATCTCGTCTGATCTCGGAAGCTAAGCAAGGTCGGGCCTGGTTAGTACTTGGATGGGAGACCGCCTGGGAATACCAGGTGCTGTAAGCTTTTCTTTCTGCAGCTTGACAGGGGGCGCTATTTCCCTTGTTATTTATGTTACTAACCTGGAAGCTGTAAGTCTAAACATCGTTTTCTTTTTTTTGTTTTTTTATTGTCCCATTCCACACACGAACAAGTATTGTATCAGCCTTTACTGGTTTTGAAAACTGAGTTAGGACAGAAAGGGTTATCGTATTATATTCTAAGCCGAAACTACCAGTAGCGGTCCGATACAAACAAATGTGAACAGGGTTAAGACAAAAGTACTGACGAGTTTTGCTAGTTATGGTTAGTTTAATTAATTAAAAAAAGAAATAAAAGTTGATGAAGTACTTTTTATTATAGTAACAGAACGAGACATGTTTTAAAGCCACAAACTGCGTGTTTAGATTATTGTGCCAAACAAGAGAACAAAACGAGCATATCAATCAAGAACGGATTTAGTGACCCGTTCATTCGTTCGAGTTTATTTATATTATGTGTGACCTTAACAAATGTTTGACCAATGTTTTGCTTGCTTTCTTTTTGAAAGTCGTACATTTGTTACATTTTTTTTTATTTCGTTTACGCAGACGTGTATACAGACCCGTCGCTTCTTTTGCGGAACATCTCACATGCTGCTGCACGAATGACGTCGTCCTGTGTAAATCCTGGCATCTTGTCCTCCAATGATAAAGGCGCATGCAAATATATACCGAGAGGCATTACGGGAATGCAATTTATAAATACTTATACTGAAAACTGAAGGAACCCATTACACCCAACAGACTGGAAAGTGCGATATGATAACAATGAAAATGTTATATTAGGAAAAGAGTGTTTCTTTAAATTGCAGATGTAGGCACCGTTTCTTTGAAAAATGTCTCTTGTGGACGGGTGACGACTCGCAATGTGTACAACTCATACTTACCTGGCAGGGGAGATACCATGATCATGAAGGTGGTTCACCCAGGGCGAGGCTCGGCCATTGCACTCCGGCTGTGCTGACCCCTGCGAATTCCCCAAATGCGGGAATCTCGACTGCATAATTTCTGGTAGTGGGGGACTGCGTTCGCGCTCTCCCCTGAAACTATGGTCAAAGACAGAAACAAACACGAACCCGTCGGAGGAAGGAACTCACTCACTAGTTGTTCAACAACTCTCCGGCAGGCGGCTTCGTCACACAGGGAGTCAGGTTTTCTTTAAAAGGAGCTCAATGTTTTTAGCTTTCTGACTGTCAAATAAATAGCTACGTGGTTCCTGCACATCTATTTCCATGTTTCGTTATTTTTTATTGACAAGACTAAAAGTAAAGACTCAGCAGTGTCTGTATCAAAGTTTTTATTTTTATTTTAAATAATTGGAAATCATTTTCGAGCTTATCAGTTTTATTTATTTAGTTGATGTTTTTTATTCAGATAAACTGTGCATCACAACTGCTGCTGCTGCTGCTGCTGCTGCAGAGTCACTTACAATAGGACCTGGGTTTTACATCTCATTTGAAGGAAGGAGCACAAGGAGGTTAAGGGACTTGCTCAGGGACAGGGTCACACACAATGAGCCAGTGGCTGAGCTGGGATTGAACCAGGAACCTCCCGGTAACAAGAGCTTTTCTTTAACCACCTGACCACTAAGCCCCTTAAATCATATCTTGGCAGACAAACACTTTAATTAGACAACATAAAACCACATACAAGCAGATTTACAAGCAGGGCTGCAATCGCGTTCGCGCTCTCCCCTGATGTTATAGTCAAAGTTAAAAACACAGGTATTGAAAGCAATTAGCGATTATCTATATATCTCCAGCAGGTGGCTCTGTCAGACTGGGAATGAGATTTTGTTTTTTCTTTCGGAGCGTATAATGTTCTAGAAAGTACCAAAGTGTTTTATGTACATGTATTGTGAAGTGTTTCATCTTGAGAAGACAAAGTAACGAGTCAGCGGCACGTGTATCAAAGTTACAAAGTTGCTAATATTAAAGAAGACGAGGTTCAGCGGTACAGTTGTTTTTTTAAAACATAGTGTTTCAGTTCTGTACAGACGTTCTATGTCGTTATCCGTTATTGATTCAGCTTTATTTAGATGATTGCCTTTACCTTGTTTTAATTTCCCGTTCCTCTGAGATACGAATCTACCAGCTTTACATCTTTTTTTTTTTTTTTTTTTTAACGTATTCTCATTTTGTTGATCATTAATGCACATTTCTGTACTGTGGGTGTTGTCGAGCGATTGAAAACGAGACATTTTGTGTTTGAATTGAAAGTGATGGTCTCGAGGAGTCGAACAGGTCACAATAAGCCTTCATCCATGTATCATGTAACCACATGTATGCTGTCTCTAACTGGAGGAGAGGGACCCTTGCCGTACTGCTCAGCCTAAAGAACCACACGAGTTGTTTGAAAGGGGGATTTATTTTGTAGAATAAACATCAAATTGGTTTCAGGGCATACAGTCCTCCAACGGCAACACAGCTCAGTAGTACAGCTGAGATCCATTACAACACTGCTGCAGATTCAAACTAAAAGAGGGTAATATACAAAATGGATGCCTTTGAGAACTTAACACTTTCAATGCCAACGTGTGGCTACTACTTTGTGAACATACAATTTCGCAAGAATCTAATGGCACTTTTAATGCTGCTATATACACACACAGACACACGGACACACGGGCCCGCACACGTGGAGCCCAGAGCTGCTTAAATGTTAACGTTTGTGACAAATTAGAGATCTGGAAATCCCTCCCCCAACCTGTCATTGCATGAATGATATTAACTTAATACTATGAAAGAGATAAACCAAGACTGTCGTTCGCTTACGGCCATACCACCTTGAGAACGCCCGATCTCGTCTGATCTCGGAAGCTAAGCAAGGTCGGGCCTGGTTAGTACTTGGATGGGAGACCGCCTGGGAATACCAGGTGCTGTAAGCTTTTCTTTCTGCAGCTTGACAGGGGGCGCTATTTCCCTTGTTATTTATGTTACTAACCTGGAAGCTGTAAGTCTAAACATCGTTTTCTTTTTTTTGTTTTTTTATTGTCCCATTCCACACACGAACAAGTATTGTATCAGCCTTTACTGGTTTTGAAAACTGAGTTAGGACAGAAAGGGTTATCGTATTATATTCTAAGCCGAAACTACCAGTAGCGGTCCGATACAAACAAATGTGAACAGGGTTAAGACAAAAGTACTGACGAGTTTTGCTAGTTATGGTTAGTTTAATTAATTAAAAAAAGAAATAAAAGTTGATGAAGTACTTTTTATTATAGTAACAGAACGAGACATGTTTTAAAGCCACAAACTGCGTGTTTAGATTATTGTGCCAAACAAGAGAACAAAACGAGCATATCAATCAAGAACGGATTTAGTGACCCGTTCATTCGTTCGAGTTTATTTATATTATGTGTGACCTTAACAAATGTTTGACCAATGTTTTGCTTGCTTTCTTTTTGAAAGTCGTACATTTGTTACATTTTTTTTTATTTCGTTTACGCAGACGTGTATACAGACCCGTCGCTTCTTTTGCGGAACATCTCACATGCTGCTGCACGAATGACGTCGTCCTGTGTAAATCCTGGCATCTTGTCCTCCAATGATAAAGGCGCATGCAAATATATACCGAGAGGCATTACGGGAATGCAATTTATAAATACTTATACTGAAAACTGAAGGAACCCATTACACCCAACAGACTGGAAAGTGCGATATGATAACAATGAAAATGTTATATTAGGAAAAGAGTGTTTCTTTAAATTGCAGATGTAGGCACCGTTTCTTTGAAAAATGTCTCTTGTGGACGGGTGACGACTCGCAATGTGTACAACTCATACTTACCTGGCAGGGGAGATACCATGATCATGAAGGTGGTTCACCCAGGGCGAGGCTCGGCCATTGCACTCCGGCTGTGCTGACCCCTGCGAATTCCCCAAATGCGGGAATCTCGACTGCATAATTTCTGGTAGTGGGGGACTGCGTTCGCGCTCTCCCCTGAAACTATGGTCAAAGACAGAAACAAACACGAACCCGTCGGAGGAAGGAACTCACTCACTAGTTGTTCAACAACTCTCCGGCAGGCGGCTTCGTCACACAGGGAGTCAGGTTTTCTTTAAAAGGAGCTCAATGTTTTTAGCTTTCTGACTGTCAAATAAATAGCTACGTGGTTCCTGCACATCTATTTCCATGTTTCGTTATTTTTTATTGACAAGACTAAAAGTAAAGACTCAGCAGTGTCTGTATCAAAGTTTTTATTTTTATTTTAAATAATTGGAAATCATTTTCGAGCTTATCAGTTTTATTTATTTAGTTGATGTTTTTTATTCAGATAAACTGTGCATCACAACTGCTGCTGCTGCTGCTGCTGCAGAGTCACTTACAATAGGACCTGGGTTTTACATCTCATTTGAAGGAAGGAGCACAAGGAGGTTAAGGGACTTGCTCAGGGACAGGGTCACACACAATGAGCCAGTGGCTGAGCTGGGATTGAACCAGGAACCTCCCGGTAACAAGAGCTTTTCTTTAACCACCTGACCACTAAGCCCCTTAAATCATATCTTGGCAGACAAACACTTTAATTAGACAACATAAAACCACATACAAGCAGATTTACAAGCAGGGCTGCAATCGCGTTCGCGCTCTCCCCTGATGTTATAGTCAAAGTTAAAAACACAGGTATTGAAAGCAATTAGCGATTATCTATATATCTCCAGCAGGTGGCTCTGTCAGACTGGGAATGAGATTTTGTTTTTTCTTTCGGAGCGTATAATGTTCTAGAAAGTACCAAAGTGTTTTATGTACATGTATTGTGAAGTGTTTCATCTTGAGAAGACAAAGTAACGAGTCAGCGGCACGTGTATCAAAGTTACAAAGTTGCTAATATTAAAGAAGACGAGGTTCAGCGGTACAGTTGTTTTTTTAAAACATAGTGTTTCAGTTCTGTACAGACGTTCTATGTCGTTATCCGTTATTGATTCAGCTTTATTTAGATGATTGCCTTTACCTTGTTTTAATTTCCCGTTCCTCTGAGATACGAATCTACCAGCTTTACATCTTTTTTTTTTTTTTTTTTTTAACGTATTCTCATTTTGTTGATCATTAATGCACATTTCTGTACTGTGGGTGTTGTCGAGCGATTGAAAACGAGACATTTTGTGTTTGAATTGAAAGTGATGGTCTCGAGGAGTCGAACAGGTCACAATAAGCCTTCATCCATGTATCATGTAACCACATGTATGCTGTCTCTAACTGGAGGAGAGGGACCCTTGCCGTACTGCTCAGCCTAAAGAACCACACGAGTTGTTTGAAAGGGGGATTTATTTTGTAGAATAAACATCAAATTGGTTTCAGGGCATACAGTCCTCCAACGGCAACACAGCTCAGTAGTACAGCTGAGATCCATTACAACACTGCTGCAGATTCAAACTAAAAGAGGGTAATATACAAAATGGATGCCTTTGAGAACTTAACACTTTCAATGCCAACGTGTGGCTACTACTTTGTGAACATACAATTTCGCAAGAATCTAATGGCACTTTTAATGCTGCTATATACACACACAGACACACGGACACACGGGCCCGCACACGTGGAGCCCAGAGCTGCTTAAATGTTAACGTTTGTGACAAATTAGAGATCTGGAAATCCCTCCCCCAACCTGTCATTGCATGAATGATATTAACTTAATACTATGAAAGAGATAAACCAAGACTGTCGTTCGCTTACGGCCATACCACCTTGAGAACGCCCGATCTCGTCTGATCTCGGAAGCTAAGCAAGGTCGGGCCTGGTTAGTACTTGGATGGGAGACCGCCTGGGAATACCAGGTGCTGTAAGCTTTTCTTTCTGCAGCTTGACAGGGGGCGCTATTTCCCTTGTTATTTATGTTACTAACCTGGAAGCTGTAAGTCTAAACATCGTTTTCTTTTTTTTGTTTTTTTATTGTCCCATTCCACACACGAACAAGTATTGTATCAGCCTTTACTGGTTTTGAAAACTGAGTTAGGACAGAAAGGGTTATCGTATTATATTCTAAGCCGAAACTACCAGTAGCGGTCCGATACAAACAAATGTGAACAGGGTTAAGACAAAAGTACTGACGAGTTTTGCTAGTTATGGTTAGTTTAATTAATTAAAAAAAGAAATAAAAGTTGATGAAGTACTTTTTATTATAGTAACAGAACGAGACATGTTTTAAAGCCACAAACTGCGTGTTTAGATTATTGTGCCAAACAAGAGAACAAAACGAGCATATCAATCAAGAACGGATTTAGTGACCCGTTCATTCGTTCGAGTTTATTTATATTATGTGTGACCTTAACAAATGTTTGACCAATGTTTTGCTTGCTTTCTTTTTGAAAGTCGTACATTTGTTACATTTTTTTTTATTTCGTTTACGCAGACGTGTATACAGACCCGTCGCTTCTTTTGCGGAACATCTCACATGCTGCTGCACGAATGACGTCGTCCTGTGTAAATCCTGGCATCTTGTCCTCCAATGATAAAGGCGCATGCAAATATATACCGAGAGGCATTACGGGAATGCAATTTATAAATACTTATACTGAAAACTGAAGGAACCCATTACACCCAACAGACTGGAAAGTGCGATATGATAACAATGAAAATGTTATATTAGGAAAAGAGTGTTTCTTTAAATTGCAGATGTAGGCACCGTTTCTTTGAAAAATGTCTCTTGTGGACGGGTGACGACTCGCAATGTGTACAACTCATACTTACCTGGCAGGGGAGATACCATGATCATGAAGGTGGTTCACCCAGGGCGAGGCTCGGCCATTGCACTCCGGCTGTGCTGACCCCTGCGAATTCCCCAAATGCGGGAATCTCGACTGCATAATTTCTGGTAGTGGGGGACTGCGTTCGCGCTCTCCCCTGAAACTATGGTCAAAGACAGAAACAAACACGAACCCGTCGGAGGAAGGAACTCACTCACTAGTTGTTCAACAACTCTCCGGCAGGCGGCTTCGTCACACAGGGAGTCAGGTTTTCTTTAAAAGGAGCTCAATGTTTTTAGCTTTCTGACTGTCAAATAAATAGCTACGTGGTTCCTGCACATCTATTTCCATGTTTCGTTATTTTTTATTGACAAGACTAAAAGTAAAGACTCAGCAGTGTCTGTATCAAAGTTTTTATTTTTATTTTAAATAATTGGAAATCATTTTCGAGCTTATCAGTTTTATTTATTTAGTTGATGTTTTTTATTCAGATAAACTGTGCATCACAACTGCTGCTGCTGCTGCTGCTGCTGCAGAGTCACTTACAATAGGACCTGGGTTTTACATCTCATTTGAAGGAAGGAGCACAAGGAGGTTAAGGGACTTGCTCAGGGACAGGGTCACACACAATGAGCCAGTGGCTGAGCTGGGATTGAACCAGGAACCTCCCGGTAACAAGAGCTTTTCTTTAACCACCTGACCACTAAGCCCCTTAAATCATATCTTGGCAGACAAACACTTTAATTAGACAACATAAAACCACATACAAGCAGATTTACAAGCAGGGCTGCAATCGCGTTCGCGCTCTCCCCTGATGTTATAGTCAAAGTTAAAAACACAGGTATTGAAAGCAATTAGCGATTATCTATATATCTCCAGCAGGTGGCTCTGTCAGACTGGGAATGAGATTTTGTTTTTTCTTTCGGAGCGTATAATGTTCTAGAAAGTACCAAAGTGTTTTATGTACATGTATTGTGAAGTGTTTCATCTTGAGAAGACAAAGTAACGAGTCAGCGGCACGTGTATCAAAGTTACAAAGTTGCTAATATTAAAGAAGACGAGGTTCAGCGGTACAGTTGTTTTTTTAAAACATAGTGTTTCAGTTCTGTACAGACGTTCTATGTCGTTATCCGTTATTGATTCAGCTTTATTTAGATGATTGCCTTTACCTTGTTTTAATTTCCCGTTCCTCTGAGATACGAATCTACCAGCTTTACATCTTTTTTTTTTTTTTTTTTTTAACGTATTCTCATTTTGTTGATCATTAATGCACATTTCTGTACTGTGGGTGTTGTCGAGCGATTGAAAACGAGACATTTTGTGTTTGAATTGAAAGTGATGGTCTCGAGGAGTCGAACAGGTCACAATAAGCCTTCATCCATGTATCATGTAACCACATGTATGCTGTCTCTAACTGGAGGAGAGGGACCCTTGCCGTACTGCTCAGCCTAAAGAACCACACGAGTTGTTTGAAAGGGGGATTTATTTTGTAGAATAAACATCAAATTGGTTTCAGGGCATACAGTCCTCCAACGGCAACACAGCTCAGTAGTACAGCTGAGATCCATTACAACACTGCTGCAGATTCAAACTAAAAGAGGGTAATATACAAAATGGATGCCTTTGAGAACTTAACACTTTCAATGCCAACGTGTGGCTACTACTTTGTGAACATACAATTTCGCAAGAATCTAATGGCACTTTTAATGCTGCTATATACACACACAGACACACGGACACACGGGCCCGCACACGTGGAGCCCAGAGCTGCTTAAATGTTAACGTTTGTGACAAATTAGAGATCTGGAAATCCCTCCCCCAACCTGTCATTGCATGAATGATATTAACTTAATACTATGAAAGAGATAAACCAAGACTGTCGTTCGCTTACGGCCATACCACCTTGAGAACGCCCGATCTCGTCTGATCTCGGAAGCTAAGCAAGGTCGGGCCTGGTTAGTACTTGGATGGGAGACCGCCTGGGAATACCAGGTGCTGTAAGCTTTTCTTTCTGCAGCTTGACAGGGGGCGCTATTTCCCTTGTTATTTATGTTACTAACCTGGAAGCTGTAAGTCTAAACATCGTTTTCTTTTTTTTGTTTTTTTATTGTCCCATTCCACACACGAACAAGTATTGTATCAGCCTTTACTGGTTTTGAAAACTGAGTTAGGACAGAAAGGGTTATCGTATTATATTCTAAGCCGAAACTACCAGTAGCGGTCCGATACAAACAAATGTGAACAGGGTTAAGACAAAAGTACTGACGAGTTTTGCTAGTTATGGTTAGTTTAATTAATTAAAAAAAGAAATAAAAGTTGATGAAGTACTTTTTATTATAGTAACAGAACGAGACATGTTTTAAAGCCACAAACTGCGTGTTTAGATTATTGTGCCAAACAAGAGAACAAAACGAGCATATCAACCAAGAACGGATTTAGTGACCCGTTCATTCGTTCGAGTTTATTTATATTATGTGTGACCTTAACAAATGTTTGACCAATGTTTTGCTTGCTTTCTTTTTGAAAGTCGTACATTTGTTACATTTTTTTTTATTTCGTTTACGCAGACGTGTATACAGACCCGTCGCTTCTTTTGCGGAACATCTCACATGCTGCTGCACGAATGACGTCGTCCTGTGTAAATCCTGGCATCTTGTCCTCCAATGATAAAGGCGCATGCAAATATATACCGAGAGGCATTACGGGAATGCAATTTATAAATACTTATACTGAAAACTGAAGGAACCCATTACACCCAACAGACTGGAAAGTGCGATATGATAACAATGAAAATGTTATATTAGGAAAAGAGTGTTTCTTTAAATTGCAGATGTAGGCACCGTTTCTTTGAAAAATGTCTCTTGTGGACGGGTGACGACTCGCAATGTGTACAACTCATACTTACCTGGCAGGGGAGATACCATGATCATGAAGGTGGTTCACCCAGGGCGAGGCTCGGCCATTGCACTCCGGCTGTGCTGACCCCTGCGAATTCCCCAAATGCGGGAATCTCGACTGCATAATTTCTGGTAGTGGGGGACTGCGTTCGCGCTCTCCCCTGAAACTATGGTCAAAGACAGAAACAAACACGAACCCGTCGGAGGAAGGAACTCACTCACTAGTTGTTCAACAACTCTCCGGCAGGCGGCTTCGTCACACAGGGAGTCAGGTTTTCTTTAAAAGGAGCTCAATGTTTTTAGCTTTCTGACTGTCAAATAAATAGCTACGTGGTTCCTGCACATCTATTTCCATGTTTCGTTATTTTTTATTGACAAGACTAAAAGTAAAGACTCAGCAGTGTCTGTATCAAAGTTTTTATTTTTATTTTAAATAATTGGAAATCATTTTCGAGCTTATCAGTTTTATTTATTTAGTTGATGTTTTTTATTCAGATAAACTGTGCATCACAACTGCTGCTGCTGCTGCTGCTGCTGCAGAGTCACTTACAATAGGACCTGGGTTTTACATCTCATTTGAAGGAAGGAGCACAAGGAGGTTAAGGGACTTGCTCAGGGACAGGGTCACACACAATGAGCCAGTGGCTGAGCTGGGATTGAACCAGGAACCTCCCGGTAACAAGAGCTTTTCTTTAACCACCTGACCACTAAGCCCCTTAAATCATATCTTGGCAGACAAACACTTTAATTAGACAACATAAAACCACATACAAGCAGATTTACAAGCAGGGCTGCAATCGCGTTCGCGCTCTCCCCTGATGTTATAGTCAAAGTTAAAAACACAGGTATTGAAAGCAATTAGCGATTATCTATATATCTCCAGCAGGTGGCTCTGTCAGACTGGGAATGAGATTTTGTTTTTTCTTTCGGAGCGTATAATGTTCTAGAAAGTACCAAAGTGTTTTATGTACATGTATTGTGAAGTGTTTCATCTTGAGAAGACAAAGTAACGAGTCAGCGGCACGTGTATCAAAGTTACAAAGTTGCTAATATTAAAGAAGACGAGGTTCAGCGGTACAGTTGTTTTTTTAAAACATAGTGTTTCAGTTCTGTACAGACGTTCTATGTCGTTATCCGTTATTGATTCAGCTTTATTTAGATGATTGCCTTTACCTTGTTTTAATTTCCCGTTCCTCTGAGATACGAATCTACCAGCTTTACATCTTTTTTTTTTTTTTTTTTTTAACGTATTCTCATTTTGTTGATCATTAATGCACATTTCTGTACTGTGGGTGTTGTCGAGCGATTGAAAACGAGACATTTTGTGTTTGAATTGAAAGTGATGGTCTCGAGGAGTCGAACAGGTCACAATAAGCCTTCATCCATGTATCATGTAACCACATGTATGCTGTCTCTAACTGGAGGAGAGGGACCCTTGCCGTACTGCTCAGCCTAAAGAACCACACGAGTTGTTTGAAAGGGGGATTTATTTTGTAGAATAAACATCAAATTGGTTTCAGGGCATACAGTCCTCCAACGGCAACACAGCTCAGTAGTACAGCTGAGATCCATTACAACACTGCTGCAGATTCAAACTAAAAGAGGGTAATATACAAAATGGATGCCTTTGAGAACTTAACACTTTCAATGCCAACGTGTGGCTACTACTTTGTGAACATACAATTTCGCAAGAATCTAATGGCACTTTTAATGCTGCTATATACACACACAGACACACGGACACACGGGCCCGCACACGTGGAGCCCAGAGCTGCTTAAATGTTAACGTTTGTGACAAATTAGAGATCTGGAAATCCCTCCCCCAACCTGTCATTGCATGAATGATATTAACTTAATACTATGAAAGAGATAAACCAAGACTGTCGTTCGCTTACGGCCATACCACCTTGAGAACGCCCGATCTCGTCTGATCTCGGAAGCTAAGCAAGGTCGGGCCTGGTTAGTACTTGGATGGGAGACCGCCTGGGAATACCAGGTGCTGTAAGCTTTTCTTTCTGCAGCTTGACAGGGGGCGCTATTTCCCTTGTTATTTATGTTACTAACCTGGAAGCTGTAAGTCTAAACATCGTTTTCTTTTTTTTGTTTTTTTATTGTCCCATTCCACACACGAACAAGTATTGTATCAGCCTTTACTGGTTTTGAAAACTGAGTTAGGACAGAAAGGGTTATCGTATTATATTCTAAGCCGAAACTACCAGTAGCGGTCCGATACAAACAAATGTGAACAGGGTTAAGACAAAAGTACTGACGAGTTTTGCTAGTTATGGTTAGTTTAATTAATTAAAAAAAGAAATAAAAGTTGATGAAGTACTTTTTATTATAGTAACAGAACGAGACATGTTTTAAAGCCACAAACTGCGTGTTTAGATTATTGTGCCAAACAAGAGAACAAAACGAGCATATCAACCAAGAACGGATTTAGTGACCCGTTCATTCGTTCGAGTTTATTTATATTATGTGTGACCTTAACAAATGTTTGACCAATGTTTTGCTTGCTTTCTTTTTGAAAGTCGTACATTTGTTACATTTTTTTTTATTTCGTTTACGCAGACGTGTATACAGACCCGTCGCTTCTTTTGCGGAACATCTCACATGCTGCTGCACGAATGACGTCGTCCTGTGTAAATCCTGGCATCTTGTCCTCCAATGATAAAGGCGCATGCAAATATATACCGAGAGGCATTACGGGAATGCAATTTATAAATACTTATACTGAAAACTGAAGGAACCCATTACACCCAACAGACTGGAAAGTGCGATATGATAACAATGAAAATGTTATATTAGGAAAAGAGTGTTTCTTTAAATTGCAGATGTAGGCACCGTTTCTTTGAAAAATGTCTCTTGTGGACGGGTGACGACTCGCAATGTGTATAACTCATACTTACCTGGCAGGGGAGATACCATGATCATGAAGGTGGTTCACCCAGGGCGAGGCTCGGCCATTGCACTCCGGCTGTGCTGACCCCTGCGAATTCCCCAAATGCGGGAATCTCGACTGCATAATTTCTGGTAGTGGGGGACTGCGTTCGCGCTCTCCCCTGAAACTATGGTCAAAGACAGAAACAAACACGAACCCGTCGGAGGAAGGAACTCACTCACTAGTTGTTCAACAACTCTCCGGCAGGCGGCTTCGTCACACAGGGAGTCAGGTTTTCTTTAAAAGGAGCTCAATGTTTTTAGCTTTCTGACTGTCAAATAAATAGCTACGTGGTTCCTGCACATCTATTTCCATGTTTCGTTATTTTTTATTGACAAGACTAAAAGTAAAGACTCAGCAGTGTCTGTATCAAAGTTTTTATTTTTATTTTAAATAATTGGAAATCATTTTCGAGCTTATCAGTTTTATTTATTTAGTTGATGTTTTTTATTCAGATAAACTGTGCATCACAACTGCTGCTGCTGCTGCTGCTGCTGCAGAGTCACTTACAATAGGACCTGGGTTTTACATCTCATTTGAAGGAAGGAGCACAAGGAGGTTAAGGGACTTGCTCAGGGACAGGGTCACACACAATGAGCCAGTGGCTGAGCTGGGATTGAACCAGGAACCTCCCGGTAACAAGAGCTTTTCTTTAACCACCTGACCACTAAGCCCCTTAAATCATATCTTGGCAGACAAACACTTTAATTAGACAACATAAAACCACATACAAGCAGATTTACAAGCAGGGCTGCAATCGCGTTCGCGCTCTCCCCTGATGTTATAGTCAAAGTTAAAAACACAGGTATTGAAAGCAATTAGCGATTATCTATATATCTCCAGCAGGTGGCTCTGTCAGACTGGGAATGAGATTTTGTTTTTTCTTTCGGAGCGTATAATGTTCTAGAAAGTACCAAAGTGTTTTATGTACATGTATTGTGAAGTGTTTCATCTTGAGAAGACAAAGTAACGAGTCAGCGGCACGTGTATCAAAGTTACAAAGTTGCTAATATTAAAGAAGACGAGGTTCAGCGGTACAGTTGTTTTTTTAAAACATAGTGTTTCAGTTCTGTACAGACGTTCTATGTCGTTATCCGTTATTGATTCAGCTTTATTTAGATGATTGCCTTTACCTTGTTTTAATTTCCCGTTCCTCTGAGATACGAATCTACCAGCTTTACATCTTTTTTTTTTTTTTTTTTTTAACGTATTCTCATTTTGTTGATCATTAATGCACATTTCTGTACTGTGGGTGTTGTCGAGCGATTGAAAACGAGACATTTTGTGTTTGAATTGAAAGTGATGGTCTCGAGGAGTCGAACAGGTCACAATAAGCCTTCATCCATGTATCATGTAACCACATGTATGCTGTCTCTAACTGGAGGAGAGGGACCCTTGCCGTACTGCTCAGCCTAAAGAACCACACGAGTTGTTTGAAAGGGGGATTTATTTTGTAGAATAAACATCAAATTGGTTTCAGGGCATACAGTCCTCCAACGGCAACACAGCTCAGTAGTACAGCTGAGATCCATTACAACACTGCTGCAGATTCAAACTAAAAGAGGGTAATATACAAAATGGATGCCTTTGAGAACTTAACACTTTCAATGCCAACGTGTGGCTACTACTTTGTGAACATACAATTTCGCAAGAATCTAATGGCACTTTTAATGCTGCTATATACACACACAGACACACGGACACACGGGCCCGCACACGTGGAGCCCAGAGCTGCTTAAATGTTAACGTTTGTGACAAATTAGAGATCTGGAAATCCCTCCCCCAACCTGTCATTGCATGAATGATATTAACTTAATACTATGAAAGAGATAAACCAAGACTGTCGTTCGCTTACGGCCATACCACCTTGAGAACGCCCGATCTCGTCTGATCTCGGAAGCTAAGCAAGGTCGGGCCTGGTTAGTACTTGGATGGGAGACCGCCTGGGAATACCAGGTGCTGTAAGCTTTTCTTTCTGCAGCTTGACAGGGGGCGCTATTTCCCTTGTTATTTATGTTACTAACCTGGAAGCTGTAAGTCTAAACATCGTTTTCTTTTTTTTGTTTTTTTATTGTCCCATTCCACACACGAACAAGTATTGTATCAGCCTTTACTGGTTTTGAAAACTGAGTTAGGACAGAAAGGGTTATCGTATTATATTCTAAGCCGAAACTACCAGTAGCGGTCCGATACAAACAAATGTGAACAGGGTTAAGACAAAAGTACTGACGAGTTTTGCTAGTTATGGTTAGTTTAATTAATTAAAAAAAGAAATAAAAGTTGATGAAGTACTTTTTATTATAGTAACAGAACGAGACATGTTTTAAAGCCACAAACTGCGTGTTTAGATTATTGTGCCAAACAAGAGAACAAAACGAGCATATCAATCAAGAACGGATTTAGTGACCCGTTCATTCGTTCGAGTTTATTTATATTATGTGTGACCTTAACAAATGTTTGACCAATGTTTTGCTTGCTTTCTTTTTGAAAGTCGTACATTTGTTACATTTTTTTTTATTTCGTTTACGCAGACGTGTATACAGACCCGTCGCTTCTTTTGCGGAACATCTCACATGCTGCTGCACGAATGACGTCGTCCTGTGTAAATCCTGGCATCTTGTCCTCCAATGATAAAGGCGCATGCAAATATATACCGAGAGGCATTACGGGAATGCAATTTATAAATACTTATACTGAAAACTGAAGGAACCCATTACACCCAACAGACTGGAAAGTGCGATATGATAACAATGAAAATGTTATATTAGGAAAAGAGTGTTTCTTTAAATTGCAGATGTAGGCACCGTTTCTTTGAAAAATGTCTCTTGTGGACGGGTGACGACTCGCAATGTGTACAACTCATACTTACCTGGCAGGGGAGATACCATGATCATGAAGGTGGTTCACCCAGGGCGAGGCTCGGCCATTGCACTCCGGCTGTGCTGACCCCTGCGAATTCCCCAAATGCGGGAATCTCGACTGCATAATTTCTGGTAGTGGGGGACTGCGTTCGCGCTCTCCCCTGAAACTATGGTCAAAGACAGAAACAAACACGAACCCGTCGGAGGAAGGAACTCACTCACTAGTTGTTCAACAACTCTCCGGCAGGCGGCTTCGTCACACAGGGAGTCAGGTTTTCTTTAAAAGGAGCTCAATGTTTTTAGCTTTCTGACTGTCAAATAAATAGCTACGTGGTTCCTGCACATCTATTTCCATGTTTCGTTATTTTTTATTGACAAGACTAAAAGTAAAGACTCAGCAGTGTCTGTATCAAAGTTTTTATTTTTATTTTAAATAATTGGAAATCATTTTCGAGCTTATCAGTTTTATTTATTTAGTTGATGTTTTTTATTCAGATAAACTGTGCATCACAACTGCTGCTGCTGCTGCTGCTGCTGCAGAGTCACTTACAATAGGACCTGGGTTTTACATCTCATTTGAAGGAAGGAGCACAAGGAGGTTAAGGGACTTGCTCAGGGACAGGGTCACACACAATGAGCCAGTGGCTGAGCTGGGATTGAACCAGGAACCTCCCGGTAACAAGAGCTTTTCTTTAACCACCTGACCACTAAGCCCCTTAAATCATATCTTGGCAGACAAACACTTTAATTAGACAACATAAAACCACATACAAGCAGATTTACAAGCAGGGCTGCAATCGCGTTCGCGCTCTCCCCTGATGTTATAGTCAAAGTTAAAAACACAGGTATTGAAAGCAATTAGCGATTATCTATATATCTCCAGCAGGTGGCTCTGTCAGACTGGGAATGAGATTTTGTTTTTTCTTTCGGAGCGTATAATGTTCTAGAAAGTACCAAAGTGTTTTATGTACATGTATTGTGAAGTGTTTCATCTTGAGAAGACAAAGTAACGAGTCAGCGGCACGTGTATCAAAGTTACAAAGTTGCTAATATTAAAGAAGACGAGGTTCAGCGGTACAGTTGTTTTTTTAAAACATAGTGTTTCAGTTCTGTACAGACGTTCTATGTCGTTATCCGTTATTGATTCAGCTTTATTTAGATGATTGCCTTTACCTTGTTTTAATTTCCCGTTCCTCTGAGATACGAATCTACCAGCTTTACATCTTTTTTTTTTTTTTTTTTTTAACGTATTCTCATTTTGTTGATCATTAATGCACATTTCTGTACTGTGGGTGTTGTCGAGCGATTGAAAACGAGACATTTTGTGTTTGAATTGAAAGTGATGGTCTCGAGGAGTCGAACAGGTCACAATAAGCCTTCATCCATGTATCATGTAACCACATGTATGCTGTCTCTAACTGGAGGAGAGGGACCCTTGCCGTACTGCTCAGCCTAAAGAACCACACGAGTTGTTTGAAAGGGGGATTTATTTTGTAGAATAAACATCAAATTGGTTTCAGGGCATACAGTCCTCCAACGGCAACACAGCTCAGTAGTACAGCTGAGATCCATTACAACACTCCTGCAGATTCAAACTAAAAGAGGGTAATATACAAAATGGATGCCTTTGAGAACTTAACACTTTCAATGCCAACGTGTGGCTACTACTTTGTGAACATACAATTTCGCAAGAATCTAATGGCACTTTTAATGCTGCTATATACACACACAGACACACGGACACACGGGCCCGCACACGTGGAGCCCAGAGCTGCTTAAATGTTAACGTTTGTGACAAATTAGAGATCTGGAAATCCCTCCCCCAACCTGTCATTGCATGAATGATATTAACTTAATACTATGAAAGAGATAAACCAAGACTGTCGTTCGCTTACGGCCATACCACCTTGAGAACGCCCGATCTCGTCTGATCTCGGAAGCTAAGCAAGGTCGGGCCTGGTTAGTACTTGGATGGGAGACCGCCTGGGAATACCAGGTGCTGTAAGCTTTTCTTTCTGCAGCTTGACAGGGGGCGCTATTTCCCTTGTTATTTATGTTACTAACCTGGAAGCTGTAAGTCTAAACATCGTTTTCTTTTTTTTGTTTTTTTATTGTCCCATTCCACACACGAACAAGTATTGTATCAGCCTTTACTGGTTTTGAAAACTGAGTTAGGACAGAAAGGGTTATCGTATTATATTCTAAGCCGAAACTACCAGTAGCGGTCCGATACAAACAAATGTGAACAGGGTTAAGACAAAAGTACTGACGAGTTTTGCTAGTTATGGTTAGTTTAATTAATTAAAAAAAGAAATAAAAGTTGATGAAGTACTTTTTATTATAGTAACAGAACGAGACATGTTTTAAAGCCACAAACTGCGTGTTTAGATTATTGTGCCAAACAAGAGAACAAAACGAGCATATCAACCAAGAACGGATTTAGTGACCCGTTCATTCGTTCGAGTTTATTTATATTATGTGTGACCTTAACAAATGTTTGACCAATGTTTTGCTTGCTTTCTTTTTGAAAGTCGTACATTTGTTACATTTTTTTTTATTTCGTTTACGCAGACGTGTATACAGACCCGTCGCTTCTTTTGCGGAACATCTCACATGCTGCTGCACGAATGACGTCGTCCTGTGTAAATCCTGGCATCTTGTCCTCCAATGATAAAGGCGCATGCAAATATATACCGAGAGGCATTACGGGAATGCAATTTATAAATACTTATACTGAAAACTGAAGGAACCCATTACACCCAACAGACTGGAAAGTGCGATATGATAACAATGAAAATGTTATATTAGGAAAAGAGTGTTTCTTTAAATTGCAGATGTAGGCACCGTTTCTTTGAAAAATGTCTCTTGTGGACGGGTGACGACTCGCAATGTGTACAACTCATACTTACCTGGCAGGGGAGATACCATGATCATGAAGGTGGTTCACCCAGGGCGAGGCTCGGCCATTGCACTCCGGCTGTGCTGACCCCTGCGAATTCCCCAAATGCGGGAATCTCGACTGCATAATTTCTGGTAGTGGGGGACTGCGTTCGCGCTCTCCCCTGAAACTATGGTCAAAGACAGAAACAAACACGAACCCGTCGGAGGAAGGAACTCACTCACTAGTTGTTCAACAACTCTCCGGCAGGCGGCTTCGTCACACAGGGAGTCAGGTTTTCTTTAAAAGGAGCTCAATGTTTTTAGCTTTCTGACTGTCAAATAAATAGCTACGTGGTTCCTGCACATCTATTTCCATGTTTCGTTATTTTTTATTGACAAGACTAAAAGTAAAGACTCAGCAGTGTCTGTATCAAAGTTTTTATTTTTATTTTAAATAATTGGAAATCATTTTCGAGCTTATCAGTTTTATTTATTTAGTTGATGTTTTTTATTCAGATAAACTGTGCATCACAACTGCTGCTGCTGCTGCTGCTGCTGCAGAGTCACTTACAATAGGACCTGGGTTTTACATCTCATTTGAAGGAAGGAGCACAAGGAGGTTAAGGGACTTGCTCAGGGACAGGGTCACACACAATGAGCCAGTGGCTGAGCTGGGATTGAACCAGGAACCTCCCGGTAACAAGAGCTTTTCTTTAACCACCTGACCACTAAGCCCCTTAAATCATATCTTGGCAGACAAACACTTTAATTAGACAACATAAAACCACATACAAGCAGATTTACAAGCAGGGCTGCAATCGCGTTCGCGCTCTCCCCTGATGTTATAGTCAAAGTTAAAAACACAGGTATTGAAAGCAATTAGCGATTATCTATATATCTCCAGCAGGTGGCTCTGTCAGACTGGGAATGAGATTTTGTTTTTTCTTTCGGAGCGTATAATGTTCTAGAAAGTACCAAAGTGTTTTATGTACATGTATTGTGAAGTGTTTCATCTTGAGAAGACAAAGTAACGAGTCAGCGGCACGTGTATCAAAGTTACAAAGTTGCTAATATTAAAGAAGACGAGGTTCAGCGGTACAGTTGTTTTTTTAAAACATAGTGTTTCAGTTCTGTACAGACGTTCTATGTCGTTATCCGTTATTGATTCAGCTTTATTTAGATGATTGCCTTTACCTTGTTTTAATTTCCCGTTCCTCTGAGATACGAATCTACCAGCTTTACATCTTTTTTTTTTTTTTTTTTTTAACGTATTCTCATTTTGTTGATCATTAATGCACATTTCTGTACTGTGGGTGTTGTCGAGCGATTGAAAACGAGACATTTTGTGTTTGAATTGAAAGTGATGGTCTCGAGGAGTCGAACAGGTCACAATAAGCCTTCATCCATGTATCATGTAACCACATGTATGCTGTCTCTAACTGGAGGAGAGGGACCCTTGCCGTACTGCTCAGCCTAAAGAACCACACGAGTTGTTTGAAAGGGGGATTTATTTTGTAGAATAAACATCAAATTGGTTTCAGGGCATACAGTCCTCCAACGGCAACACAGCTCAGTAGTACAGCTGAGATCCATTACAACACTGCTGCAGATTCAAACTAAAAGAGGGTAATATACAAAATGGATGCCTTTGAGAACTTAACACTTTCAATGCCAACGTGTGGCTACTACTTTGTGAACATACAATTTCGCAAGAATCTAATGGCACTTTTAATGCTGCTATATACACACACAGACACACGGACACACGGGCCCGCACACGTGGAGCCCAGAGCTGCTTAAATGTTAACGTTTGTGACAAATTAGAGATCTGGAAATCCCTCCCCCAACCTGTCATTGCATGAATGATATTAACTTAATACTATGAAAGAGATAAACCAAGACTGTCGTTCGCTTACGGCCATACCACCTTGAGAACGCCCGATCTCGTCTGATCTCGGAAGCTAAGCAAGGTCGGGCCTGGTTAGTACTTGGATGGGAGACCGCCTGGGAATACCAGGTGCTGTAAGCTTTTCTTTCTGCAGCTTGACAGGGGGCGCTATTTCCCTTGTTATTTATGTTACTAACCTGGAAGCTGTAAGTCTAAACATCGTTTTCTTTTTTTTGTTTTTTTATTGTCCCATTCCACACACGAACAAGTATTGTATCAGCCTTTACTGGTTTTGAAAACTGAGTTAGGACAGAAAGGGTTATCGTATTATATTCTAAGCCGAAACTACCAGTAGCGGTCCGATACAAACAAATGTGAACAGGGTTAAGACAAAAGTACTGACGAGTTTTGCTAGTTATGGTTAGTTTAATTAATTAAAAAAAGAAATAAAAGTTGATGAAGTACTTTTTATTATAGTAACAGAACGAGACATGTTTTAAAGCCACAAACTGCGTGTTTAGATTATTGTGCCAAACAAGAGAACAAAACGAGCATATCAACCAAGAACGGATTTAGTGACCCGTTCATTCGTTCGAGTTTATTTATATTATGTGTGACCTTAACAAATGTTTGACCAATGTTTTGCTTGCTTTCTTTTTGAAAGTCGTACATTTGTTACATTTTTTTTTATTTCGTTTACGCAGACGTGTATACAGACCCGTCGCTTCTTTTGCGGAACATCTCACATGCTGCTGCACGAATGACGTCGTCCTGTGTAAATCCTGGCATCTTGTCCTCCAATGATAAAGGCGCATGCAAATATATACCGAGAGGCATTACGGGAATGCAATTTATAAATACTTATACTGAAAACTGAAGGAACCCATTACACCCAACAGACTGGAAAGTGCGATATGATAACAATGAAAATGTTATATTAGGAAAAGAGTGTTTCTTTAAATTGCAGATGTAGGCACCGTTTCTTTGAAAAATGTCTCTTGTGGACGGGTGACGACTCGCAATGTGTACAACTCATACTTACCTGGCAGGGGAGATACCATGATCATGAAGGTGGTTCACCCAGGGCGAGGCTCGGCCATTGCACTCCGGCTGTGCTGACCCCTGCGAATTCCCCAAATGCGGGAATCTCGACTGCATAATTTCTGGTAGTGGGGGACTGCGTTCGCGCTCTCCCCTGAAACTATGGTCAAAGACAGAAACAAACACGAACCCGTCGGAGGAAGGAACTCACTCACTAGTTGTTCAACAACTCTCCGGCAGGCGGCTTCGTCACACAGGGAGTCAGGTTTTCTTTAAAAGGAGCTCAATGTTTTTAGCTTTCTGACTGTCAAATAAATAGCTACGTGGTTCCTGCACATCTATTTCCATGTTTCGTTATTTTTTATTGACAAGACTAAAAGTAAAGACTCAGCAGTGTCTGTATCAAAGTTTTTATTTTTATTTTAAATAATTGGAAATCATTTTCGAGCTTATCAGTTTTATTTATTTAGTTGATGTTTTTTATTCAGATAAACTGTGCATCACAACTGCTGCTGCTGCTGCTGCTGCTGCAGAGTCACTTACAATAGGACCTGGGTTTTACATCTCATTTGAAGGAAGGAGCACAAGGAGGTTAAGGGACTTGCTCAGGGACAGGGTCACACACAATGAGCCAGTGGCTGAGCTGGGATTGAACCAGGAACCTCCCGGTAACAAGAGCTTTTCTTTAACCACCTGACCACTAAGCCCCTTAAATCATATCTTGGCAGACAAACACTTTAATTAGACAACATAAAACCACATACAAGCAGATTTACAAGCAGGGCTGCAATCGCGTTCGCGCTCTCCCCTGATGTTATAGTCAAAGTTAAAAACACAGGTATTGAAAGCAATTAGCGATTATCTATATATCTCCAGCAGGTGGCTCTGTCAGACTGGGAATGAGATTTTGTTTTTTCTTTCGGAGCGTATAATGTTCTAGAAAGTACCAAAGTGTTTTATGTACATGTATTGTGAAGTGTTTCATCTTGAGAAGACAAAGTAACGAGTCAGCGGCACGTGTATCAAAGTTACAAAGTTGCTAATATTAAAGAAGACGAGGTTCAGCGGTACAGTTGTTTTTTTAAAACATAGTGTTTCAGTTCTGTACAGACGTTCTATGTCGTTATCCGTTATTGATTCAGCTTTATTTAGATGATTGCCTTTACCTTGTTTTAATTTCCCGTTCCTCTGAGATACGAATCTACCAGCTTTACATCTTTTTTTTTTTTTTTTTTTTAACGTATTCTCATTTTGTTGATCATTAATGCACATTTCTGTACTGTGGGTGTTGTCGAGCGATTGAAAACGAGACATTTTGTGTTTGAATTGAAAGTGATGGTCTCGAGGAGTCGAACAGGTCACAATAAGCCTTCATCCATGTATCATGTAACCACATGTATGCTGTCTCTAACTGGAGGAGAGGGACCCTTGCCGTACTGCTCAGCCTAAAGAACCACACGAGTTGTTTGAAAGGGGGATTTATTTTGTAGAATAAACATCAAATTGGTTTCAGGGCATACAGTCCTCCAACGGCAACACAGCTCAGTAGTACAGCTGAGATCCATTACAACACTGCTGCAGATTCAAACTAAAAGAGGGTAATATACAAAATGGATGCCTTTGAGAACTTAACACTTTCAATGCCAACGTGTGGCTACTACTTTGTGAACATACAATTTCGCAAGAATCTAATGGCACTTTTAATGCTGCTATATACACACACAGACACACGGACACACGGGCCCGCACACGTGGAGCCCAGAGCTGCTTAAATGTTAACGTTTGTGACAAATTAGAGATCTGGAAATCCCTCCCCCAACCTGTCATTGCATGAATGATATTAACTTAATACTATGAAAGAGATAAACCAAGACTGTCGTTCGCTTACGGCCATACCACCTTGAGAACGCCCGATCTCGTCTGATCTCGGAAGCTAAGCAAGGTCGGGCCTGGTTAGTACTTGGATGGGAGACCGCCTGGGAATACCAGGTGCTGTAAGCTTTTCTTTCTGCAGCTTGACAGGGGGCGCTATTTCCCTTGTTATTTATGTTACTAACCTGGAAGCTGTAAGTCTAAACATCGTTTTCTTTTTTTTGTTTTTTTATTGTCCCATTCCACACACGAACAAGTATTGTATCAGCCTTTACTGGTTTTGAAAACTGAGTTAGGACAGAAAGGGTTATCGTATTATATTCTAAGCCGAAACTACCAGTAGCGGTCCGATACAAACAAATGTGAACAGGGTTAAGACAAAAGTACTGACGAGTTTTGCTAGTTATGGTTAGTTTAATTAATTAAAAAAAGAAATAAAAGTTGATGAAGTACTTTTTATTATAGTAACAGAACGAGACATGTTTTAAAGCCACAAACTGCGTGTTTAGATTATTGTGCCAAACAAGAGAACAAAACGAGCATATCAATCAAGAACGGATTTAGTGACCCGTTCATTCGTTCGAGTTTATTTATATTATGTGTGACCTTAACAAATGTTTGACCAATGTTTTGCTTGCTTTCTTTTTGAAAGTCGTACATTTGTTACATTTTTTTTTATTTCGTTTACGCAGACGTGTATACAGACCCGTCGCTTCTTTTGCGGAACATCTCACATGCTGCTGCACGAATGACGTCGTCCTGTGTAAATCCTGGCATCTTGTCCTCCAATGATAAAGGCGCATGCAAATATATACCGAGAGGCATTACGGGAATGCAATTTATAAATACTTATACTGAAAACTGAAGGAACCCATTACACCCAACAGACTGGAAAGTGCGATATGATAACAATGAAAATGTTATATTAGGAAAAGAGTGTTTCTTTAAATTGCAGATGTAGGCACCGTTTCTTTGAAAAATGTCTCTTGTGGACGGGTGACGACTCGCAATGTGTACAACTCATACTTACCTGGCAGGGGAGATACCATGATCATGAAGGTGGTTCACCCAGGGCGAGGCTCGGCCATTGCACTCCGGCTGTGCTGACCCCTGCGAATTCCCCAAATGCGGGAATCTCGACTGCATAATTTCTGGTAGTGGGGGACTGCGTTCGCGCTCTCCCCTGAAACTATGGTCAAAGACAGAAACAAACACGAACCCGTCGGAGGAAGGAACTCACTCACTAGTTGTTCAACAACTCTCCGGCAGGCGGCTTCGTCACACAGGGAGTCAGGTTTTCTTTAAAAGGAGCTCAATGTTTTTAGCTTTCTGACTGTCAAATAAATAGCTACGTGGTTCCTGCACATCTATTTCCATGTTTCGTTATTTTTTATTGACAAGACTAAAAGTAAAGACTCAGCAGTGTCTGTATCAAAGTTTTTATTTTTATTTTAAATAATTGGAAATCATTTTCGAGCTTATCAGTTTTATTTATTTAGTTGATGTTTTTTATTCAGATAAACTGTGCATCACAACTGCTGCTGCTGCTGCTGCTGCTGCAGAGTCACTTACAATAGGACCTGGGTTTTACATCTCATTTGAAGGAAGGAGCACAAGGAGGTTAAGGGACTTGCTCAGGGACAGGGTCACACACAATGAGCCAGTGGCTGAGCTGGGATTGAACCAGGAACCTCCCGGTAACAAGAGCTTTTCTTTAACCACCTGACCACTAAGCCCCTTAAATCATATCTTGGCAGACAAACACTTTAATTAGACAACATAAAACCACATACAAGCAGATTTACAAGCAGGGCTGCAATCGCGTTCGCGCTCTCCCCTGATGTTATAGTCAAAGTTAAAAACACAGGTATTGAAAGCAATTAGCGATTATCTATATATCTCCAGCAGGTGGCTCTGTCAGACTGGGAATGAGATTTTGTTTTTTCTTTCGGAGCGTATAATGTTCTAGAAAGTACCAAAGTGTTTTATGTACATGTATTGTGAAGTGTTTCATCTTGAGAAGACAAAGTAACGAGTCAGCGGCACGTGTATCAAAGTTACAAAGTTGCTAATATTAAAGAAGACGAGGTTCAGCGGTACAGTTGTTTTTTTAAAACATAGTGTTTCAGTTCTGTACAGACGTTCTATGTCGTTATCCGTTATTGATTCAGCTTTATTTAGATGATTGCCTTTACCTTGTTTTAATTTCCCGTTCCTCTGAGATACGAATCTACCAGCTTTACATCTTTTTTTTTTTTTTTTTTTTAACGTATTCTCATTTTGTTGATCATTAATGCACATTTCTGTACTGTGGGTGTTGTCGAGCGATTGAAAACGAGACATTTTGTGTTTGAATTGAAAGTGATGGTCTCGAGGAGTCGAACAGGTCACAATAAGCCTTCATCCATGTATCATGTAACCACATGTATGCTGTCTCTAACTGGAGGAGAGGGACCCTTGCCGTACTGCTCAGCCTAAAGAACCACACGAGTTGTTTGAAAGGGGGATTTATTTTGTAGAATAAACATCAAATTGGTTTCAGGGCATACAGTCCTCCAACGGCAACACAGCTCAGTAGTACAGCTGAGATCCATTACAACACTGCTGCAGATTCAAACTAAAAGAGGGTAATATACAAAATGGATGCCTTTGAGAACTTAACACTTTCAATGCCAACGTGTGGCTACTACTTTGTGAACATACAATTTCGCAAGAATCTAATGGCACTTTTAATGCTGCTATATACACACACAGACACACGGACACACGGGCCCGCACACGTGGAGCCCAGAGCTGCTTAAATGTTAACGTTTGTGACAAATTAGAGATCTGGAAATCCCTCCCCCAACCTGTCATTGCATGAATGATATTAACTTAATACTATGAAAGAGATAAACCAAGACTGTCGTTCGCTTACGGCCATACCACCTTGAGAACGCCCGATCTCGTCTGATCTCGGAAGCTAAGCAAGGTCGGGCCTGGTTAGTACTTGGATGGGAGACCGCCTGGGAATACCAGGTGCTGTAAGCTTTTCTTTCTGCAGCTTGACAGGGGGCGCTATTTCCCTTGTTATTTATGTTACTAACCTGGAAGCTGTAAGTCTAAACATCGTTTTCTTTTTTTTGTTTTTTTATTGTCCCATTCCACACACGAACAAGTATTGTATCAGCCTTTACTGGTTTTGAAAACTGAGTTAGGACAGAAAGGGTTATCGTATTATATTCTAAGCCGAAACTACCAGTAGCGGTCCGATACAAACAAATGTGAACAGGGTTAAGACAAAAGTACTGACGAGTTTTGCTAGTTATGGTTAGTTTAATTAATTAAAAAAAGAAATAAAAGTTGATGAAGTACTTTTTATTATAGTAACAGAACGAGACATGTTTTAAAGCCACAAACTGCGTGTTTAGATTATTGTGCCAAACAAGAGAACAAAACGAGCATATCAACCAAGAACGGATTTAGTGACCCGTTCATTCGTTCGAGTTTATTTATATTATGTGTGACCTTAACAAATGTTTGACCAATGTTTTGCTTGCTTTCTTTTTGAAAGTCGTACATTTGTTACATTTTTTTTTATTTCGTTTACGCAGACGTGTATACAGACCCGTCGCTTCTTTTGCGGAACATCTCACATGCTGCTGCACGAATGACGTCGTCCTGTGTAAATCCTGGCATCTTGTCCTCCAATGATAAAGGCGCATGCAAATATATACCGAGAGGCATTACGGGAATGCAATTTATAAATACTTATACTGAAAACTGAAGGAACCCATTACACCCAACAGACTGGAAAGTGCGATATGATAACAATGAAAATGTTATATTAGGAAAAGAGTGTTTCTTTAAATTGCAGATGTAGGCACCGTTTCTTTGAAAAATGTCTCTTGTGGACGGGTGACGACTCGCAATGTGTACAACTCATACTTACCTGGCAGGGGAGATACCATGATCATGAAGGTGGTTCACCCAGGGCGAGGCTCGGCCATTGCACTCCGGCTGTGCTGACCCCTGCGAATTCCCCAAATGCGGGAATCTCGACTGCATAATTTCTGGTAGTGGGGGACTGCGTTCGCGCTCTCCCCTGAAACTATGGTCAAAGACAGAAACAAACACGAACCCGTCGGAGGAAGGAACTCACTCACTAGTTGTTCAACAACTCTCCGGCAGGCGGCTTCGTCACACAGGGAGTCAGGTTTTCTTTAAAAGGAGCTCAATGTTTTTAGCTTTCTGACTGTCAAATAAATAGCTACGTGGTTCCTGCACATCTATTTCCATGTTTCGTTATTTTTTATTGACAAGACTAAAAGTAAAGACTCAGCAGTGTCTGTATCAAAGTTTTTATTTTTATTTTAAATAATTGGAAATCATTTTCGAGCTTATCAGTTTTATTTATTTAGTTGATGTTTTTTATTCAGATAAACTGTGCATCACAACTGCTGCTGCTGCTGCTGCTGCTGCAGAGTCACTTACAATAGGACCTGGGTTTTACATCTCATTTGAAGGAAGGAGCACAAGGAGGTTAAGGGACTTGCTCAGGGACAGGGTCACACACAATGAGCCAGTGGCTGAGCTGGGATTGAACCAGGAACCTCCCGGTAACAAGAGCTTTTCTTTAACCACCTGACCACTAAGCCCCTTAAATCATATCTTGGCAGACAAACACTTTAATTAGACAACATAAAACCACATACAAGCAGATTTACAAGCAGGGCTGCAATCGCGTTCGCGCTCTCCCCTGATGTTATAGTCAAAGTTAAAAACACAGGTATTGAAAGCAATTAGCGATTATCTATATATCTCCAGCAGGTGGCTCTGTCAGACTGGGAATGAGATTTTGTTTTTTCTTTCGGAGCGTATAATGTTCTAGAAAGTACCAAAGTGTTTTATGTACATGTATTGTGAAGTGTTTCATCTTGAGAAGACAAAGTAACGAGTCAGCGGCACGTGTATCAAAGTTACAAAGTTGCTAATATTAAAGAAGACGAGGTTCAGCGGTACAGTTGTTTTTTTAAAACATAGTGTTTCAGTTCTGTACAGACGTTCTATGTCGTTATCCGTTATTGATTCAGCTTTATTTAGATGATTGCCTTTACCTTGTTTTAATTTCCCGTTCCTCTGAGATACGAATCTACCAGCTTTACATCTTTTTTTTTTTTTTTTTTTTAACGTATTCTCATTTTGTTGATCATTAATGCACATTTCTGTACTGTGGGTGTTGTCGAGCGATTGAAAACGAGACATTTTGTGTTTGAATTGAAAGTGATGGTCTCGAGGAGTCGAACAGGTCACAATAAGCCTTCATCCATGTATCATGTAACCACATGTATGCTGTCTCTAACTGGAGGAGAGGGACCCTTGCCGTACTGCTCAGCCTAAAGAACCACACGAGTTGTTTGAAAGGGGGATTTATTTTGTAGAATAAACATCAAATTGGTTTCAGGGCATACAGTCCTCCAACGGCAACACAGCTCAGTAGTACAGCTGAGATCCATTACAACACTGCTGCAGATTCAAACTAAAAGAGGGTAATATACAAAATGGATGCCTTTGAGAACTTAACACTTTCAATGCCAACGTGTGGCTACTACTTTGTGAACATACAATTTCGCAAG
>NW_026708528.1:27500-48407 GCF_902713425.1 Acipenser ruthenus | reverse complement strand
ACTCCTCCCCTCTCCCCTCCCCTCTCCCCCTCACCCTTTGCTTGCTCCGTCTCATTAGAGTAACACCCGTCCAGCTTCAGCATGTCCACTCCCCACTCCGCGAAGGTCCTGGCGTCCGTCTCCACCTTGTCCAGTGTGGTCCCGGGGTAGCCCCCGCAGGTGAAGTTGCCCAGGTCAGCGTAGATGCCCAGCCGCAGCCCCCGGGCGTGCAGGTACCCGACCAGGCTGGGATCCCGCTGGGAAAAGCGCTGGGGGTCGGGCTGGAGACGCCCCTCGCTGTCCCTCAGCATGGAGCTCCAGCAATCGTCCAAGTTGAGGTACCACGTACCCCAGATCTCTCCAGCCGTCCTCCGCCAAGCGGTCAGCCATGTCCCGGAACAGACGCTCGCTGGGGGGGGGGGGGGGGGGAGTAATAATCAAATCAATCGATCAGTTATTGATTCACACACTCAATAGGAAAGTCTGTATATGAGTATAGGGCAATGGAAATGACTATATATCAAAGCTTAGTACAGTATACCTCTCTGTGCTTTACAATGCTTCCCTGTGCTTTACCAGACCTCTCTGTGCTTTACAATGCTTCCCTATGCTTTACCAGACCTCTGTGCTTTACAATGCTTCCCTATGCTTTACCAGACCTCTCTGTGCTTTACAATGCTTCCCTATGCTTTACCAGACCTCTCTGTGCTTTACAATGCTTCCCTATGCTTTACCAGACCTCTCTGTGCTTTACAATGCTTCCCTATGCTTTACCAGACCTCTCTGTGCTTTACAATGCTTCCCTATGCTTTACCAGACCTCTCTGTGCTTTACAATGCTTCCCTATGCTTTACCACACCTCTCTGTGCTTTACAGATGCTTCCCTATGCTTTACCAGACCTATCTGTGCTTTACAATGCTTCCCTATGCTTTACCAGACCTCTCTGTGCTTTACAATGCTTCCCTATGCTTTACCAGACCTCTCTGTGCTTTACAATGCTTCCCTATGCTTTACCAAGACCTCTCTGTGCTTTACAATGCTTCCCTATGCTTTACCAGTCCTCTCTGTGCTTTACAATGCTTCCCTATGCTTTACCAGACCTCTCTGTGCTTTACAATGCTTCCCTATGCTTTACCAGTCCTCTCTGTGCTTTACAATGCTTCCCTATGCTTTACCAGACCTCTCTGTGCTTACAATGCTTCCCTATGCTTTACCAGACCTCTCTGTGCTTTACAATGCTTCCTGTGCTTTACCAGACCTCTCTGTGCTTTACAATGCTTCCCTATGCTTTACCAGACCTCTCTGTGCTTCACAATGCTTCCCTATGCTTTACCAGACCTCTCTGTGCTTTACAATGCTTCCCTATGCTTTACCAGACCTCTCTGTGCTTTACAATGCTTCCCTATGCTTTACCAGACCTCTCTGTTCTTTACAATGCTTCCCTATGCTTTACCAGACCTCTCTGTGCTTTACAATGCTTCCCTATGCTTTACCAGTCCTCTCTGTGCTTTACAATGCTTCCCTATGCTTTACCAGACCTCTCTGTGCTTTACAATGCTTCCCTATGCTTTACCAGACCTCTCTGTGCTTTACAATGCTTCCCTGTGCTTTACCAGACCTCTCTGTGCTTTACAATGCTTCCCTATGCTTTACCAGACCTCTCTGTGCTTTACAATGCTTCCCTATGCTTTACCAGACCTCTCTGTGCTTCACAATGCTTCCCTATGCTTTACCAGACCTCTCTGTGCTTTACAATGCTTCCCTATGCTTTACCAGACCTCTCTGTGCTTTACAATGCTTCCCGATGCTTTACCACACCTCTCTGTGCTTTACAATGCTTCCCTATGCTTTACCAGACCTCTCTGTGCTTCACAATGCTTCCCGATGCTTTACCACACCTCTCTGTGCTTTACAATGCTTCCCTATGCTTTACCAGTCCTCTCTGTGCTTTACAATGCTTCCCTATGCTTTACCAGACCTCTCTGTGCTTTACAATGCTTCCCTATGCTTTACCAGACCTCTCTGTGCTTTACAATGCTTCCCTATGCTTTACCAGACCTCTCTGTGCTTTACAATGCTTCCCTATGCTTTACCAGACCTCTCTGTGCTTTACAATGCTTCCCTATGCTTTACCAGACCTCTCTGTGCTTTACAATGCTTCCCTATGCTTTACCAGACCTCTCTGTGCTTTACAATGCTTCCCTATGCTTTACCAGACCTCTCTGTGCTTTACAATGCTTCCCTATGCTTTACCAGACCTCTCTGTGCTTTACAATGCTTCCCTATGCTTTACCAGTCCTCTCTGTGCTTCACAATGCTTCCCGATGCTTTACCACACCTCTCTGTGCTTTACAATGCTTCCCTATGCTTTACCAGACCTCTCTGTGCTTCACAATGCTTCCCGATGCTTTACCACACCTCTCTGTGCTTTACAATGCTTCCCTATGCTTTACCAGTCCTCTCTGTGCTTTACAATGCTTCCCTATGCTTTACCAGACCTCTCTGTGCTTTACAATGCTTCCCTATGCTTTACCAGACCTCTCTGTGCTTTACAATGCTTCCCTATGCTTTACCAGACCTCTCTGTGCTTTACAATGCTTCCCTATGCTTTACCAGACCTCTCTGTGCTTTACAATGCTTCCCTATGCTTTACCAGACCTCTCTGTGCTTTACAATGCTTCCCTATGCTTTACCAGACCTCTCTGTGCTTTACAATGCTTCCCTATGCTTTACCAGACCTCTCTGTGCTTTACAATGCTTCCCTATGCTTTACCAGACCTCTCTGTGCTTTACAATGCTTCCCTATGCTTTACCACACCTCTCTGTGCTTTACAATGCTTCCCTATGCTTTACCACACCTCTCTGTGCTTTACAATGCTTCCCTATGCTTTACCAGACCTCTCTGTGCTTTACAATGCTTCCCTATGCTTTACCAGACCTCTCTGTGCTTTACAATGCTTCCCTATGCTTTACCAGACCTCTCTGTGCTTTACAATGCTTCCCTATGCTTTACCAGACCTCTCTGTGCTTTACAATGCTTCCCTATGCTTTACCAGACCTCTCTGTGCTTTACAATGCTTCCCTATGCTTTACCAGTCCTCTCTCTGCTTTACAATGCTTCCCTATGCTTTACCAGTCCTCTCTCTGCTTTACAATGCTTCCCTATGCTTTACCACACCTCTCTGTGCTTTACAATGCTTCCCTATGCTTTACCAGACCTCTCTGTGCTTTACAATGCTTCCCTATGCTTTATCAGTCCTCTCTCTGCTTTACAATGCTTCCTATGCTTTACCAGACCTCTCTGTGCTTTACAATGCTTCCCTATGCTTTACCAGACCTCTCTGTGCTTTACAATGCTTCCCTATGCTTTACCAGACCTCTCTGTGCTTTACAATGCTTCCTATGCTTTACCAGACCTCTCTGTGCTTTACAATGCTTCCCTATGCTTTACCAGACCTCTCTGTGCTTTACAATGCTTCCCTATGCTTTACCATACCTCTCTGTGCTTTACAATGCTTCCCTATGCTTTACCAGACCTCTCTGTGCTTTACAATGCTTTCCCTATGCTTTCCCAGTCCTCTCTCTGCTTTACAATGCTTCCCTATGCTTTACCAGACCTCTCTGTGCTTTACAATGCTTTCCTATCCTTTACCAGACCTCTCTGTGCTTTACAATGCTTCCCTATGCTTTACCAGACCTCTCTGTGCTTTACAATGCTTCCCTGTGCTTTACCACACCTCTCTGCTTTACAAGCTTCCCTATGCTTTACCAGACCTCTCTCTGCTTTACAATGCTTTCCTATCCTTTACCAGACCTCTCTGTGCTTTACAATGCTTCCCTATGCTTTACCAGACCTCTCTGTGCTTTACAATGCTTCCCTGTGCTTTACCACACCTCTCTCTGCTTTACAATGCTTCCCTATGCTTTACCAGACCTCTCTGTGCTTTACAATGCTTCCCTGTGCTTTACCAGACCTCTCTGTGCTTTACAATGCTTCCCTGTGCTTTACCAGACCTCTCTGTGCTTTACAATGCTTCCCTATGCTTTACCAGTCCTCTCTCTGCTTTACAATGCTTCCCTGTGCTTTACCAGTCCTCTCTGTGCTTTACAATGCTTCCCTATGCTTTACCAGTCCTCTCTCTGCTTTACAATGCTTTGTACCTGATGCAGTTCTTGGGGTCCGTTTTGCAGTCGATATTACAGCGGTACCGTTCCCATGCCAACCAGCCCATTGGAGGGGTCCTCATCAGGCCATTATCCAGGGCAGAGGCGGCCGAGGAGAATGCCAGCATGAAAACCACAGACAGGGCGTCCATTTCTGAGAAACACAATTATAAAAAATAAATAAATACATAAATAAATAAATAAATAAATGAATGAATGAATTATTAATAAAATCAAAATGAATAAGAAATGAAAGAAAACTCGCAATTAATATAAATTTGCCGTCTTCGTTGAGTTTTTCTAGTGATTAAGTATGTCTCTCATTATTATTATTATTATTATTATTATTATTATTATTATTTTGATGATAATGTTAACAGATATCTCCTTCCTCTCTCTCTGAAGAAGGACTTCTAGACCAAAATATCCTTTCTGATCTAAATATATATATATTAATTTAAATCAATTCTTCACATTTTCGTGTGTGCCTATATGACTTTTTTTTGGTGTTTGTCTTTTGGTCCACAGCTTGCAAAACGAATAAATAAACTAATAATAATAATAATAATAATAATAATCATAATAATCATAATAATAACATGTGTCTTGGATATGATACAGCACGCTACGTCACAACAGCGTCTCATCGCTCCTCGTGGGAGTTGTTATTTTCTGGGGACCCGACCCCGACCCGACCCGACCCCGACACGCGGGTCATCGAGCGCCCGATCCGGCTTGCGTTTTAACAGCTGGTTTACCAATAATAATAATAATAATAATAATAATAATAATAATAATAAAATTATATATATATTTATATATATATATATATATATATATATATATATATATATATATATATATATATAAATAGAGAGAGAGAGAGAGAGAGAGAGAGAGAGAGAGAGAGAGAGAGAGAGAGAGAGAGAGAGAGAGAAAGAGAGAGAGAGAGGAGAGGAGAGAGGAGAGAGAGAGGGGAGAGAGAGAGAGGAGAGAGAGGAGAGAGAGAAGAGAGAGGAGAGAGAGGAGAGAGAGAGAAGAGAGGGGAGAGAGGAGAGGAGAGAGGAGAGAGGAGAGAGAGAGGGGAGAGAGAGGGAGAGAGAGAGAGGAGAGAGGAGAGAGAGGAGAGAGAGAGAGAGGAGAGAGAGAGAGGAGAGAGGAGAGGAGAGAGAGAGAGATGAGAGAGAGAGAGGAGAGGAGAGGGAGAGAGAAAGAGAGAGAGAGGAGAGGAGAGAGGAGAGAGGAGAGAGAGAGAAAAGAGGGGAGATAGGAGGGGAGAGAGAAGGAGAGAGAGAGGGGGGAGAGGGAGAGAGAGAAGGGGGAGAGGGAAAGACGAGAGGAGAGAGAGAAGGGGAGAGAGGGGGGAGAGAGAGAGAGAAGAGGAGAAAGAGAGAGAAGGGAGGGAGGGAGAGAGGAGAGGAGAGGGAGAGAGGAGAGAGAGAAGGGGAGAGGGAGAGAGAGAAAAGAGGAGAGATAGGAGGGGAGAGAGAAGGAGAGAGAGAGGGGGGAGAGAGAGGGGGGGAGAGAGGAGAGAGGGGGAGAGAGAGAGAGAAGGGGGAGAAAGAGAGAGAAGGGAGGGGAGAGGAGAGAGAGGAAGGGAGAGATAGAGAGATAGAATTACAAAAAGGAGAAGAGAAAAAGGCTACCACAGTCTCTTACAAGTATTAAGCACGAGATAATAACGATATACATATTTAATTCATACCGTGGCCCTTTAGGGCTTCCGTAGACGTCCGTTTTCAAATACAAAATACAATTTAAATGAGATTACTTACTGTAATTTGGTGGGAGAGCGTTTCGTTGCAAGTTTAGCTCGCTGGGTTGCTGCAGCCCCGTCTCCGCTCAGTCAAGACTGCTGTATTTCTCTCCTGGTCATGTGACTCCTGATCATGTGAAAGTTATCACATGACCCGACCACCGCCGTGCAATCTGGAAGAACCGGATCCCCTAATCTGAACACCTGACACAGTCATAAACACAAAAAACGAGTTCTGTTTTTGAAACGACCTTTCTTCACCACAGTTAGTTAAAACGAAAAAAAAAACCACAACTGTTCAGATTCCTCTCCCTTAATTTATTAAACCATTCGTGTTTAGAAACTTATATTCCTGTACAGACGCATAACCTTTGCATGGTCACCTTTCAAATCCATTCTCTCACCTCTTATTAGCTTTATTAACAGTATCGCTGGTCCCTCCCTTTAAAGGAGTGCTGACCATCTTTAAAATCCATTCTCTCACCTCTTATTAGCTTTATTAACAGTATCGCTGGTCCCTCCCTTTAAAGCAGCGCTGACCATCTTTAAAATCCATTCTCTCACCTCTTATTAGCTTTATTAACAGTATCGCTGGTCCCTCCCTTTAAAGGAGCGCTGACCATCTTTAAAATCCATTCTCTCACCTCTTATTAGCTTTATTAACAGTATCGCTGGCCCCTCCCTTTAAAGGAGCGCTGACCATCTTTAAAATCCATTCTCTCACCTCTTATTAGCTTTATTAACAGTATCGCTGGTCCCTCCCTTTAAAGGAGCGCTGACCATCTTTAAAATCCATTCTCTCACCTCTTATTAGCTTTATTAACAGTATCGCTGGTCCCTCCCTTTAAAGGAGCGCTGACCAGCTTTAAAATCCATTCTCTCACCTCTTATTAGCTTTATTAACAGTATCGCTGGCCCCTCCCTTTAAAGGAGCGCTGACCATCTTTAAAATCCATTCTCTCACCTCTTATTAGCTTTATTAACAGTATCGCTGGTCCCTCCCTTTAAAGGAGCGCTGACCATCTTTAAAATCCATTCTCTCACCTCTTATTAGCTTTATTAACAGTATCGCTGGTCCCTCCCTTTAAAGGAGCGCTGACCATCTTTAAAATCCATTCTCTCACCTCTTATTAGCTTTATTAACAGTATCGCTGGTCCCTCCCTTTAAAGGAGCGCTGACCATCTTTAAAATCCATTCTCTCACCTCTTATTAGCTTTATTAACAGTATCGCTGGTCCCTCCCTTTAAAGGAGCGCTGACCATCTTTAAAATCCATTCTCTCACCTCTTATTAGCTTTATTAACAGTATCGCTGGTCCCTCCCTTTAAAGGAGCGCTGACCATCTTTAAAATCCATTCTCTCACCTCTTATTAGCTTTATTAACAGTATCGCTGGCCCCTCCCTTTAAAGGAGCGCTGACCATCTTTAAAATCCATTCTCTCACCTCTTATTAGCTTTATTAACAGTATCGCTGGTCCCTCCCTTTAAAGGAGCGCTGACCATCTTTAAAATCCATTCTCTCACCTCTTATTAGATTTATTAACAGTATCGCTGGTCCCTCCCTTTAAAGGAGCGCTGACCATCTTTAAAATCCATTCTCTCACCTCTTATTAGCTTTATTAACAGGATCGCTGGTCCCTCCCTTTAAAGGAGCGCTGACCATCTTTAAAATCCATTCTCTCACCTCTTATTAGCTTTATTAACAGTATCGCTGGCCCCTCCCTTTAGAGGAGCGCTGACCATCTTTAAAATCCATTCTCTCACCTCTTATTAGCTTTATTAACAGTATCGCTGGCCCCTCCCTTTAAAGGAGCGCTGACCATCTTTAAAATCCATTCTCTCACCTCTTATTAGCTTTATTAACAGTATCGCTGGCCCCTCCCTTTAGAGGAGCGCTGACCATCTTTAAAATCCATTCTCTCACCTCTTATTAGTTTTATTAACAGTATCGCTGGTCCCTCCCTTTAAAGGAGCGCTGACCATCTTTAAAATCCATTCTCTCACCTCTTATTAGCTTTATTAACAGTATCGCTGGTCCATTATCCCGGGTTTAAAAGGCATGTCGTATGCAGACAGGCTAAAAGAATTGAAACTATTCAGTCTTGAACAAAGAAGACTACACGGCGATCTGATTCAAACATTCAAAATCCTAAAAGGTATAGACAATGTCGACCCAGGGGACTTTTTCAACCTGAAAAAAGAAACAAGGACCAGGGGTCACAAATTGGATAAAGGGCCATTCAGAACAGAAAATGGGAGGCGCTTTTTTACACAGAGAATTGTGAGGGTCTGGAACCAACTCCCCAGTAATGTTGTTGAAGCTGACACCCTGGGATCCTTCAAGAAGCTGCTTGATGAGATTCTGGGATCAATAAGCTACTAACAACCAAACGAGCAAGATGGGCTGAATGGGGCCTCCTCTCGTTTGGAAACTTTCTTATGTTCTTAAAACGATAAATACATGAATCAGTATTAACAGTCATACCCGTGGAGCCTGTCATGTGACATCTAATTGATCAATTACAATTCAATTACAGTTCAATTACACTGTTTTTATTAAATCATTTTAATAAACGTGAGATACACTGCATAATTTTGCTGAATGACAAAAATCTAAGTTCTCCAGTATGTGTGTGTATTTGTAGCAGTGATAATTATCGCTGGGGCAGCAGTGTGGAGTAGCGGTCAGGGCTCTGGACTCTTGACCGGAGGGTCGTGGGTTCAATCCCAGGTGGGGGGGACACTGCTGCTGTACCCTTGAGCAAGGTACTTTACCTAGATTGCTCCAGTAAAAACCCAACTGTATAAATGGGGAATTGTATGTAAAAATAATGTGATATCTTGTAACAATTGTAAGTCGCCCTGGATAAGGGCGTCTGCTAAGAAATAAATAATAATAATAATAATAATAATAATAATAATAATAATAATAATAATGTTCTTATCTTATGAGGCAGCTGGAGCCGCAATGGCGGACTCAGGGCTGCAGTTTCACAACGGACCAATCACACCCCGGCGCGTCAGAGAACGATGACGTCACAATCAGATGCCGCGCCTTTAGTTTGTTGTGTTTCATTCTCACGACACGTCACAGACTGACAGTTGGCAGCTGGACTCGGAAGATGGCGTTTGTTGTCTGTCGCTCCGCCGCTCTCCTCTCGCTCCGCGCCGCCGGGCTGAAAAACGGCGGCTCTACGCGGCTGAAAACCGGGACGAACGTCTTCAGCCGCTCGGCGGTGACCACCGCGTCCGGAAAGATGTTACCGAAACCAGTCAAGGTCGGGAAAAATGAATCTGTGAGATTTAGGGAATATGGAAAGGGGGTTGGGTTAAGTTGTTAGGGCGTGATTGATTGGAGTTTAAACCAATCGGTGTATCGGATTTGGAAGAGGCGGGGTTTAAAGCAACGGGATTGGAGAATTAGGTGTGATTGACAGGTCTTTCTGCCTATGGGTGACGTTTTGACTATAGAAGGGGTGAGGTACACGGAAATTGATTAGAAAAACAATTGAAAAAATAGGTTATCAGTTACAGCTGCATAAAAATAATGTTTTTTAAAAACGTTTAATATTGTTTATATATTTGTATATTTATTTATGTATTAATTTGTTTGGATAATTGAAATAAAATATCAAAAACCTAATAAGAGGTGAGAGAATGGATTTTAAAGATGGTCAGCGCTCCTTTAAAGGGAGGGACCAGCGATACTGTTAATAAAGCTAATAAGAGGTGAGAGAATGGATTTTAAAGATGGTCAGCGCTCCTTTAAAGGGAGGGGCCAGCGATACTGTTAATAAAGCTAATAAGAGGTGAGAGAATGGATTTTAAAGATGGTCAGCGCTCCTTTAAAGGGAGGGGTCAGCGATACTGTTAATAAAGCTAATAAGAGGTGAGAGAATGGATTTTAAAGCTGGTCAGCGCTCCTTTAAAGGGAGGGGCCAGCGATACTGTTAATAAAGCTAATAAGAGGTGAGAGAATGGATTTTAAAGATGGTCCTCTCTCCTCTCTCTCTCCAGACCTCGTTTGGGTTGGTTCGGATGACGGCTGTGGTCCTCCCCTTCCTCTATATCGGGACTCTCATTAGTAAAAGCTTTGCAGCCCTACTGGAGGAACACGACATATTCGTACCCGAGGACGACGATGACGATGACTGAGAGGTAAGAGAGGAAGAGTCTTTCTCAGCGTCTTCAGTGTAAATTCAATGGCAAACGTTTCCGCTAGAAGTCTCTCTCAGCGTCTTCAGTGTAAATTCAACGGCAAACGTTTCCACTAGAAGTCTCTCTCAGCGTCTTCAGTGTGAATTCAATTGCAATGCTCTCTCTTGTGTTTTCTCTCCTCAGATCGGTCTCAGTGAACACGGGGTAGCGGACGGAGTTCTGTGGGTCACTGAAGGAACCAAACCTCTTTCTGTCGACCTGAGAAGGAATTTCAAGAATTGACCGAGACTTCAAAACACAAACTTCCAAACGTCCTTCTCTGAGTTTGAGAAGCAATCTCCCTCCTTACCTCTTTATAAAGTGTGAAACACCAAGCGATTATTATTATTATTATTATTATTATTATTATTATTATTATTATTATTATTATTTTGCTCATTCTTTGTTGCTTTGATTGTGAGTTCAGGAGCTGCTCTTCAGTTCTAGCTGCGCTGCCATAATTACTGTATTGTGAATCAGTCCAGCCCTGGCTAGGACTACAGCTCCCAGCATGCCTCTGCACCCCCAGCAAAGGCAAGGGATGATGGGAGCTGTAGTTCTTTAACTACGGTGAGCTGTAGGACTCCCTGTGTGTGTGTGACCCTGAGCGAGTCGCTTCACCTCCTTGTGCTCCGTCCTTCGGATGAGACGTCAAACAAACGAGCTCCTATTGGAAGAGACTCTGCAGCAGCCAGACTCCCTGTGTGTGTGTGTGTGTGTGTGTGTGTGTGTGTGTGTGTGTGTGTGTGTGTGTGTGTGTGACCCTGAGCGAGTCGCTTCACCTCCTTGTGCTCCGTCCTTCGGATGAGACGTCAAACAAACGAGCTCCTATTGGAAGTGACTCTGCAGCAGCCAGACTCCCTGTGTGTGTGCGTGTGTGTGTGTGTGTGCGTGTGTGTGTGTGTGTGTGTGTGTGTGTGCGTGTGTGTGTGTGTGTGTGTGTGTGTGTGCGTGTGACCCTGAGCGAGTCGCTTCACCTCCTTGTGCTCCGTCCTTCGGATGAGACGTCAAACAAACGAGCTCCTATTGGAAGTGACTCTGCAGCAGCAGCAGCAGCAGTTGTTGATGATGCAGAGTTCACCCCCCTAGTCTCTGGAAGTCGCTTTGGAGAAAAAGCCTCCGCTGAACGACTCATTAATAATAATAATAATAATAATAATAATAATAATAATAATAATAATAATAATAATAATAATAATAATAATAATAATAATAATAATAATAATAATAATAATAATAATAATAATAATAATAATAATAATAATAATGATAATGAGGAGCTCGGATTGAGTTCAAACTTCATATAAAAGGTTAAAAGGGTCCCTAATTAAGAAACGCAGCTGAATCCTCGTCTCCTCAGTCTGGTTTGAGTGTCGATGGCAGATCGTAGAGACACAGACCCTGACGAATGTGTTTGTCTTTATGTTTCTCTTCTGCATGAACGAATGTATTTCAAAACGATAAAATAAAGCAATATGTCTAACACTACGCTTCGGGACGGTGTGCTGCGTGTTTCCTTTGCTGGTTCTGTCTTCGGATTCTGATTCATCAGCGTGACTTCGTGTGACTCGGACCCGGGAGAGTGCGATGCGTTTCTCCCCCGTCGTCACGGCGACTCCAGTCCGGGCCGCGCCGCGTTGTGATCGAGTCGGATCTGTGTTCACGAAAACAAACTGTGTTTGAAACGTTACCTTAATCTGGGGAGGGGAGGGGGGGGTTTGATTTTTTTTGCTGGTTTTGTTGCCCAGGTGAGGTCAGCAACACACTGAGACACACTGAGACACACTGAGACACAGAGAGACACTGAGACACACACACACTGAGACACACTGAGACACTGAGACACACTGAGACACACACACACTGAGACACACTGAGACACACAGAGACACTGAGACACACTGAGACACACACACACTGAGACACACAGAGACACTGAGACACACTGAGACACACACACACTGAGACACACTGACACACTGAGACACACACACACACTGAGACACTGAGACACACTGAGACACACACACACTGAGACACACTGAGACACACTGAGACACTGAGCCACAGAGACACACACACACTGAGACACACTGAGACACTGAGACACACTGAGACACACTGAGACACACACACACTGAGACACACTGAGACACACTGAGACACTGAGCCACAGAGACACACACACACTGAGACACACTGAGACACTGAGCCACAGAGACACACTGAGACACACTGAGACACAGAGACACTGAGACACACTGAGACACACTGAGACACTGAGCCACAGAGACACACACACACTGAGACACACTGAGACACTGAGACACACTGAGACACAGAGACACTGAGACACACTGAGACACACACACACTGAGACACACTGAGACACAGACACACACACACTGAGACACACACACACTGAGACACACTGAGACACAGAGACACTGAGACACACTGAGACACACACACACTGAGACACACTGAGACACAGAGACACTGAGACACACTGAGACACACACACACTGAGACACACTGAGACACAGAGACACACTGAGACACACACACACACACACACTGAGACACACTGAGACACACACACACACACACACTGAGACACACTGAGACACAGACACACACACACTGATACACACACACACACTGACACACAGGTACTGACACACAGACACTGAGACACACACACTGAGACACACTGAGATACAGAGACACACACACACACACACTGAGACACACACAGACACACAGAGACACAGAGACACGCACACTGAGAGACTCACACAGAGACAGACACACTCACTGAGACACAGAGACACACTGAGAGATACACACACTCACTGAAACACGCACACACTCGCTGAGACACACTCCCACTGAGAGACAGACACACTGAGAGACGCACACACATTGACAGACACTGAGACACAGACAAACACTGTAATCAATTCATTCCAGTAAACAAACAGTCATGTTAAGAGATCACAGTTTTCATGGGGGGGTATAGGGGTGTAGATGTTAAGAGATCACAGTTTTCATGGGGGGGCTACAGGGGTGTAGATGTTAAGAGATCACAGTTTTCATGGGGGGGTATAGGGGTGTAGATGTTAAGAGATCACAGTTTTCATGGGGGGGCTACAGGGGTGTAGATGTTAAGAGATCACAGTTTTTCTTTCTGATTTATTATTATTATTATTATTATTATTATTATTATTATCATTATTATTATTAGCATGGCTTTGATATAAATGAACACTGCATTCTGCTTCACAGTACAGTTTAAGAGGTGTGTTAATATCTTCACTGTTGTTTCTGATGAATAAAGACACGATTCTATTGGAGAGTCATCGTATGAAGAGCTGTTGGCATCATTTTAAAAGTCCCTGTTATAATTCCTGTACAAAGCTAACGTACCGGACTGTACAGCCTTCAGTTATAATCAAACCGATGAACAGAGACGCGCCGAGAGACGCAAGTCCAAACAAACAAAGAAGAAAGACATCATCACAAAACAAATTCACACAGGTTTGTTTTTTTCTTACCTTGAAACGTTTGTTTTCCAAAATACACAGATTTCATGATGCTGGCAATCATTCACAGCGCTTATGAGTAATAAGCTGTATTCTATATCTGTATTCACACACACCAGCATGGTCAGTCTGGACGGCTCTTTCTATCACACTGCTGTCTGAAGCAGCTAACTGATTAAAACACAGAGTTTCCAGTTTATCAATTAATGTTCTATCTATCTATTTATCTCTCTATCTCTCTCTCTGCACACTAAAATCCCAGCTGGACTCCCAGTACAAGAAACAAACAAACCAGCAGTCCCAGTTTCCATGGTTTATTGGTTCACAAACACACACAGAGACACACACAGAGAGACACACAGTTGTGTGTGTGCGTCTGCAATGGAGAGAAGCTCGGGGTGTATCTACACCGGGGGGTGGGGGGGGGGGGGGGGGTTCAGGGGTCGTGACCCGTGTAGAACTTGGACAGGAAGTCTCGGGGGGTGGGCGTCTCCGTCTCGTGGAAGTAGCGCAGCACGTGAGTCCGCTGCTTCCACACGTTGATCGTCTCCTCCAGCTCCATCTTACCCTGAGAGAGAAGCACAGGGAACATGAACTACAGCTCCCAGAATCCCTCAGGAAACATGAACTACAGCTCCCAGAATCCCTCTCGGGATACACGAACTACAGCGCCCAGAATCCCTCAGGATACAGAACTAAAGTTCCCAGAATCCCTCAGGATACGTGAACTACAGCTCCCAGAATCCCTCAGGATACATGAACTACAGCTCCCAGAATCCCTCTCGGGATACACAAACTACAGCGCCCAGAATCCCTCAGGATACAGAACTAAAGTTCCCAGAATCCCTCAGGATACGTGAACTACAGCTCCCAGAATCCCTCAGGATACATGAACTACAGCTCCCAGAATCCCTCTCGGGATACACAAACTACAGCGCCCAGAATCCCTCAGGATACAGAACTAAAGTTCCCAGAATCCCTCAGGATACGTGAACTACAGCTCCCAGAATCCCTCAGGATAATGAACTACAGCTCCCAGAATCCCTCAGGATACAGACCTACAGCTCCCAGAATCCCTCAGGATGCATGAATTAGTCCCCAGAATCCCTCAGGAAACATGAACTACAGCTCCCAGAATCCCTCAGGATACACGAACTACAGCTCCCAGAATCCCTCAGGATACAGAACTAAAGTTCCCAGAATCCCTCAGGATACATGAACTACAGCTCCCAGAATCCCTCTCGGGATACACGAACTACAGCTCCCAGAATCCCTCAGGAAACGTGAACTACAGCTCCCAGAATCCCTCAGGATACACGAACTACAGCGCCCAGAATCCCTCAGGATACAGACCTACAGCTCCCAGAATCCCTCAGGATGCATGAATTAGTCCCCAGAATCCCTCACAGCAAACATGTACTACAACTCCCAGAATCCCTTACAGCAAACATGAACTACATCTCCCAGAATCCATCACTGGAAACACAGTGTGTACAGGTAACAAGCTCAGGGATATTTAGAGAGATCAGGGCTGGGAATCAGACTCCTATCCCACAGCAGTGTGATCCAGTCCAGGTTTTACTGCTACCAGCTTGATCAGCCCCCAGTGTGTCTAGCTAACAAGCTCAGGTGTGTCTTATTATTAAACTCCTAGTGAAACCAGGACTGGATCACACTGCTGTGCAGCGGGAGTCTGATTCCCAGCCCTGTAGATAGACTTTGGTTGAAGGAGGTTTGTAGGTGATTTTATAGTGAAGAGAGCTACAGGATATTGGTGGGAACTGTGGGATATTTAGACAGAGAGAGATCAGGGGCTGGGAATCAGACTCCTATCCCACAGCAGTGTGATCCAGTCCAGGTTTTACTGCTACCAGCTTGATCAGCCCCCAGTGTGTCTAGCTAACAAGCTCAGGTGTGTCTTATTATTAAACTCCTAGTGAAACCAGGACTGGATCACGCTGCTGTGCAGCAGGAGTCTCGTCTGCGTTCAGTCCTGTACCTTGATCACCAGCATGTCGATGACTCGGGGGTCCATCACGAGCCTGTTCTTCTGGAACTGCTCCCTCACTTTGTCCCTTCCCTGCTTCACCGTGATGTCCAACTGGAAAACAGAGACTGGGGGGGACAGGGGGACATCAACAGGGGTCAGAGCAGGGGTGTCAAACTCCAGTCCTCTAGGGCTGCTGCGGAGTCATCTCCTGGTTTTCATTGTAACTTCAGCTCTCAATTAGGGGGGCAGCAGTGTGGACTATCTATCTATCTATCTATCTATCTATCTGCAGTGTGGAGTAGCGGTCAGGGGCTCTGGACTCTTGACTGGAGGGTTGTGGGTTCAATCCCAGGTGGGGGACACTGCTGCTGTACCCTTGAGCAAGGTACTTTACCTAGATTGCTCCAGTAAAAACCCAACTGTATAAATGGGGAATTGTATGTAAAAAATAATGTGATATCTTGTAACAATTGTAAGTCGCCCTGGATAAGGGCGTCTGCTAAGAAATAAATAATATATATATTTTTTTTTCAATGCATTGGATTCAAGACGCACGACCTAGGAAACATTCTGAGGGCTAGAGAGAGAAGTGTTCAATATCTGTGCCCAATTAACGAAATAATACAATTAGACCCCCTCTCCTCTCCCCTCCCCTCCAGGACCCAAGTTTGACACCCCTAGGTTAGTCTTGGTTATACTACAGGGCTAGGAATCAGACTCCCGCTGCACAGCAGTGTGATCCAGTCCTGGTTTCACTAGGAGTTTAATAATCAGACACACCTGAGCTTGTTAGCTAGACACACTGGGGGCTGATCAAGCTGGTAGCAGTAAAACCTGGACTGGATCACACTGCTGTGCGATAGGAGTCTGATTCCCCTCCCTGATCTCTCTGTCTAAATATCCCACAGTTCTCAGCAATATCCTGTAGCTCTCTTCACTATAAAATCAGCTACAAACCTCCTTCAACCAAAGTCTATCTACAGGGCTGGGAATCAGACTCCCGCTGCACAGCAGTGTGATCCAGTCCTGGTTTCACTAGGAGTTTAATAATCAGACACACCTGAGCTTGTTAGCTAGACACACTGGGGGCTGATCAAGCTGGTAGCAGTAAAACCTGGACTGGATCACACTGCTGTGCGATAGGAGTCTGATTCCCATCCCTGGACACAAATACATCATTAAAAATAGTACTTCTTTAAATACTGCTGGTGAAAACTCAGCACGACCTTGCATGTGCATGCACGGTAATCAGTTTAAAATGCTGTCAAGGCGTATTTAACATTAAACTGCGATACAAAACAAATTAATAACTACCAACCACATAACGACCTTGACTTGTATTATACAGACCAGGTGCGCTTTACGAATGCAAGTCGTATTATTACTATTATTATTAATATTATCGTTTCTTACCCGCGTTCGGAACCTCACGGTACCAGGCGCGGTAGAGCTCCCGGACTCGCCGCTTCGCCTCGTCTAAATCCCGGCTGAATATCGGCTTCACAACCCGGCCGGTTGCTGCTCCGCTGAGCCTCGCTGCTGCTGCTGCAGCTGATGACGCCATCTTACCGATGAGGTCACCCTGGACTCGCAGTCCCCGCCTCCTCTTCGCTTTGAGGTTCTAACCCCGCCCACGCACCCCTCTCTCATTGGATAGATCCCAGCTAAAGGGCGTGGAGATTCTGCAGTGATTGGACAGCTGTGAGGTCACTCATCTTCCAAACCCAACCCCTTTCTAAACCTCGTTCGACTTTTTTTTTTTTTTTAACCAATCCGGGCTGATGTTTATTTTCTCTCGCTCGCTCTCGCGATTTCTCGCTTCAAAAACTTTATTGACAGCATCAAGAACAACCACCACACAAAATAAACATGAATTTGAACTTCTGCGTGTATTTAAATTATTATTATTTTAAAGGATTTATTTTGAATATATTTCTTGGGTTGTAGATTTTGACACGCGTGTCAGCAGCAGATATAGCCCGAATAGATTTGATTTTAATTCATTCATTCATTAATGAATGAATGAATGATTTAATTCATTCATTAATTAATTTTTGGAACATAGAATTTGAAGCCGTAAAAAATAAATAATAATAATAATAATAATAATAATAATAATAATAATAATAATAATAATAATAATAATAATTTTATGTTTGAATATAAAAAAATATTAAAATTTACTGATAATGATAAACTTGGATAAAACCATTTTTTCAATTTTCTTTTATTGATTGAAAAAAAATGTATTTAAAAAAAAAATTCTAACAAAGAAAAATAAAAACTGATTCTAGTTTCACCCTCCTTATTTAACCTCTCCAAAAAAATATTGGCTCATAATAATAATAATAATAATTACAATAGTTCAAGAAAATATAATTACATTCATCAATATAGCTTTATATATATATATTCAAAATAAAAAGATTTCTAGAGGGAGGGAAGCAGTGTGGCTCTAGTGGAGCTGAGGAGGGACTGGGAGGGACTGGGAGGGAAGCAGTGTGGCTCTAGCGGAGCTGAGGAGGGACTGGGAGGGAAGCAGTGTGGCTCTAGCGGAGCTGAGGAGGGACTGGGAGGGACTGGGAGGGAAGCAGTGTGGCTCTAGCGGAGCTGAGGAGGGACTGGGAGGGAAGCAGTGTGGCTCTAGCGGAGCTGAGGAGGGACTGGGAGGGAAGCAGTGTGGCTCTAGCGGAGCTGAGGAGGGACTGGGAGGGAAGCAGTGTGGCTCTAGCGGAGCTGAGGAGGGACTGGGAGGGAAGCAGCGTGGCTCTAGCGGAGCTGAGGAGGGACTGGGAGGGAGGGAAACTTTTTTCTTTCAATAGAATAAACTTTAGTCCTGAGGTTCCACTTTTAAACATAAAAACATTTTAAAAAAACCCCAGAAAAATAACAATACAAATAATAATAATAATAATAATAATAATAATAATAATACTACATTTAACGTTTTTGGTAGGGAATGATAAAATATCCACAGTCCCCTATTTATTTATTTTTTTTTTACATTTTTGTAAAGTGGTTTAAAAATATTCCGACCCCTTAAAAAAAATTTGTGGGGTTCGGAAAATAAAAAAGTCTTAAAGAAATGCTTTAAAAATTAAATTAAAAAAAGTTGAAAAAAAAATCAAAGGTTCTAACCCCGCCCACGCACCCCTCTCTCATTGGATAGATCCCAGCTAAAGGGCGTGGAGATTCTGCAGTGATTGGACAGCTGTGAGGTCACTCATCTTCCAAACCCAGCCCCTTTTCAAACCTCGCTCGACTTTTTTTTTTTTTTTTAACCAATCCGGGCTGATGTTTATTTTCTCTCGCTCGCTCTCGCGATTTCTCGCTTCAAAAACTTTATTGACAGCATCAAGAACAACCACCACACAAAATAAACATGAATTTGAACTTCTGCGTGTATTTAAATTATTATTATTATTATTTTTTAAAGGATTTATTTTGAATGTCGTAGATTGTAGATTTTAACACGCGTGTCAGCAGCAGATATAGCCCGAATAGATTTGATATTATTATTATTATTATTATTATTATTATTATTATTATTTATTTCTTAGCAGACGCCCTTATCCAGGGAGACTTACAATTGTTACAAGATATCACATTATTTTTTACATACAATTCCCCATTTATACAGTTGGGTTTTTACTGGAGCAATCTAGGTAAAGTACCTTGCTCAAGGGTACAGCAGCAGTGTCCCCCCCACCTGGGATTGAACCCACGACCCTCCGGTCAAGAGTCCAGAGCCCTGACCACTACTCCACACTGCTGCTGAATTTTTATTAATTCATGAATGAATGAATGAATGAATGAATTAATTTTTGGAACGTAGAATTTGAAGCCGTAAAAAATAAATAATAATAATAATAATAATAATAATAATAGTTTTATGTTTGAATGTAAAACAAATATTAAAATTTACTGATAATGATAAACTTGGATAAAACCATTTTTTCAATTTTCTTTTATTGATTGAAAAAAAATGTATTTAAAAAAAAAATTCTAACAAAGAAAAATAAAAACTGATTCTAGTTTCACCCTCCTTATTTAACCTCTCCAAAAAAATATTGGCTCATAATAATAATAATAATAATTACAATAGCTCAAGAAAATAGAATTACATTCATCAATATAGCTTTATATATATATTCAAAATATATAGTGGAGCTGAGGAGGGACTGGGAGGGAAGCAGTGTGGCTCTAGAGGAGCTGAGGAGGGACTGGGAGGGACTGGGAGGGAAGCAGTGTGGCTCTAGCGGAGCTGAGGAGGGACTGGGAGGGAAGCAGTGTGGCTCTAGCGGAGCTGAGGAGGGACTGGGAGGGAAGCAGTGTGGCTCTAGCGGAGCTGAGGAGGGACTGGGAGGGACTGGGAGGGACTGGGAGGGAAGCAGTGTGGCTCTAGCGGAGCTGAGGAGGGACTGGGAGGGAAGCAGTGTGGCTCTAGCGGAGCTGAGGAGGGACTGGGAGGGAAGCAGTGTGGCTCTAGCGGAGCTGAGGAGGGACTGGGAGGGACTGGGAGGGAAGCAGTGTGGCTCTAGCGGAGCTGAGGAGGGACTGGGAGGGAAGCAGTGTGGCTCTAGCGGAGCTGAGGAGGGACTGGGAGGGAAGCAGTGTGGCTCTAGTGGAGCTGAGGAGGGACTGGGAGGGAAGCGGCGTGGCTCTAGCGGAGCTGAGGAGGGACTGGGAGGGAAGCAGCGTGGCTCTAGCGGAGCTGAGGAGGGACTGGGAGGGAAGCAGCGTGGCTCTAGCGGAGCTGAGGAGGGACTGGGAGGGAGGGAAACTTTTTTCTTTCAATAGAATAAACTTTAGTCCTGAGGTTCCACTTTTAAACATAAAAACATTTTAAAAAAACCCCAGAAAAATAACAATACAAATAATAATAATAATAATAATAATAATAATAATAATAATAATAATACATTTAACGTTTTTGGTAGGGAATGTGAAAATATCCACGGTCCCCTATTTTTTTTTTTTTTTTACATTTTTGTAAAGTGGTTTAAAAATATTCCGACCCCTTAAAAAAAATTTGTGGGGTTCGGAAAATAAAAAACTCTTAAAGAAATGCTTTAAAAATTAAATTAATAAAAGTTGAAAAAAAATCAAAGTAAGTGCAGAGCTCAGGACAGTAAGCCAGTGTTCGTACAGTAAGGTTTGACTTTCAGGGAGTCTCTCAGTCCACTGATTGGCTGAATCCAAGGTCAGGTGGGTTTAAGGCACCGTCTAGATTTGTTTTCCTCTGCAGCTCAGCCGGGGGACCGTCTGCAAAGTG
>NW_026708528.1:20000-22500 GCF_902713425.1 Acipenser ruthenus | reverse complement strand
TGAGAGAATGGATTTTAAAGATGGCCAGCGTTCCTTTAAAGGGAGGGACCAGCGATACTGTTAATAAAGCTAATAAGAGGTGAGAGAATGGATTTTAAAGATGGTCAGCGCTCCTTTAAAGGGAGGGGCCAGCGATACTGTTAATAAAGCTAATAAGAGGTGAGAGAATGGATTTTAAAGATGGCCAGCGCTCCTTTAAAGGGAGGGACCAGCGATACTGTTAATAAAGCTAATAAGAGGTGAAAGAATGGATTTTAAAGATGGTCAGCGGTCCTTTAAAGGGAGGGGCCAGCGATACTGTTAATAAAGCTAATAAGAGGTGAGAGAATGGATTTTAAAGATGGTCAGCGCTCCTTTAAAGGGAGGGGCCAGCGATACTGTTAATAAAGCTAATAAGAGGTGAGAGAATGGATTTTAAAGATGGTCAGCGCTCCTTTAAAGGGAGGGACCAGCGATACTGTTAATAAAGCTAATAAGAGGTGAGAGAATGGATTTTAAAGATGGTCAGCGCTCCTTTAAAGGGGCAGCGATGATGTTAATAAAGCTAATAAGAGGTACTGGTTTATAAGCTATGGGAATGTGTTTTGTAAGCGTTGTACTGGTTAGACTGGTCCCAGTCCCCGTCTCTTACTGGTGCTGTGTCCGTAGGGATTGCAGATCTAATGAATTGCCTCCAGCGGTCAGTCGCTTGACCCTCTCTGTCTCTCTGGCCAGTTCCTCTCTGTGGGCTTTTTTAAGAGCTTGCATTGCTGAAAATAAAATTGAAAACATTAATAACAATATATATATATATATATTAGTTTTTATTTAAACCTATAAATGATATAATTACAATATTAACTTTGGTTGAAGGAGGTTTGTAGCTGATTTTATAGTGAAGAGAGCTACAGGATATTGCTGGGAACTGTGGGATATTTAGACAGAGAGATCAGGGAGGGGAATCAGACTCCTATCGCACAGCAGTGTGATCCAGTCCAGGTTTTACTGCTACCAGCTTGATCAGCCCCCAGTGTGTCTAGCTAACAAGCTCAGGTGTGTCTTGTTATTAAACTCCCAGTGAAACCAGTAATGGATCACGCTGCTGGTTTGGTTTACCAGCTGCAGTGGCCGCGGCCTCTTCTGCCAGGAGCCTCTCTCTCTCCTCCCCCAGCCTCTCCAGCTCCCTCTGGTGGTAGCGCTGAAATTCCTTCATCGCTTGAGAGTGAGCTGCTTCCATCGTAGACAGACTGTGTTCACATTGAGCCTAGAGGAGAGGAGAGGAGAGAGGAGAGAGGGAGAGGAGAGAGAGGGGAGAGGGGAGAGGAGAGAGGGGAGAGGGGAGAGGAGAGGAGAGGGGAGAGAGGAGAGGAGAGAGAGGAGAGGAGAGGAGAGGGGAGAGTAGAGAGGAGAGAGGAGAGGAGATACAGTTTGAAAAGTTAAATGACAAACTAAACCAGCCTGTCAGTAACACCCCATCGCCGCGGCTGCACATTGAAAATCAGAGCTTGCAGTGTGAGGAGAGAGGCTGTCTCTCTCCATGTGTGTGCGTGTGTGTGTGTGTGTGTGTCTGCGACTCAGTGCTCTGTGTGCGTGCGAGTCTCACTGTGTGTGTGTGTGTGTGCGCGCGTGTCTCTCAGTGTGTGCGTGTCAGTCTGTGTGTATGCGTCTGTGTGTGTGTGTGTGTGTGAGCGGGGTTCTCTGTGTCTCAGTGTATGCGTGTCTGTGTCTCAGTGTGTGTGTGTGTGCGCGCGTGTCTCTCAGTGTGTGCGTGTCAGTCTGTGTGTATGCATCTGTGTGTGTGTGTGTGTGTGAGCGGGGTTCTCTGTGTCTCAGTGTATGCGTGTCTGTGTCTCAGTGTGTGTGTGTGTGCGCGCGTGTCTCTCAGTGTGTGCGTGTCAGTCTGTGTGTATGCATCTGTGTGTGTGTGTGTGTGTGAGCGGGGTTCTCTGTGTCTCAGTGTATGCGTGTCTGTGTCTCAGTGTGTGTGTGTGTGCGTGTCAGTGTGTGTGTGTGTGAGCACATGTCTCTGTGTGTCTCTCAGTGTGTGTGTGTATGCGTGTGTGCGTCTCTGTGTGTTTCTCAGTGGGTGTGTTTGTGTGTGTGTGCGTGTCAGTGTGTGTGTGTCAGTGTGTCTCTGGTATTCACCTGGGAGATGTACCCCTGTGGTGGGGGGGTGCTGTTTGACCTCTGACCCTCCAGCTGCCTCTTCAATCTCTCCACCTGCTGCCTGAGAGACTGACACTGAAAAATAAACCAGTACAAATAAACCATCCCAATAAACCATCCCAATAAACCCATTACAATAAACCCATTACAATAAACCATCCCAATAAACATTAGCAGAATCTATTTTAAACAAAATGAAAAAATGAATGAAACAAGTTGAATTAACTCCCCTCCCAAACCCCAGACCATAATTTCAGGGTGCCCACCTCTTTCTCCAGCGCCTCGTCGCCGCGGTGACCCCTCCTGGTTACCGCGGGAACCTGCCGGCTCTCCCTGAGTGGCAGCTTCTCAAACT
>NW_026708528.1:0-15000 GCF_902713425.1 Acipenser ruthenus | reverse complement strand
GAATGGATTTTAAAGATGGTCAGCGCTCCTTTAAAGGGAGGGACCAGCGATACTGTTAATAAAGCTAATAAGAGGTGAGAGAATGGATTTTAAAGATGGTCAGCGCTCCTTTAAAGGGAGGGGCCAGCGATACTGTTAATAAAGCTAATAAGAGGTGAGAGATTTTAAAGATGGTCAGCGCTCCTTTAAAGGGAGGGGCCAGCGATACTGTTAATAAAGCTAATAAGAGGTGAGAGATTTTAAAGATGGTCAGCGCTCCTTTAAAGGGAGGAACCAGCGATACTGTTAATAAAGCTAATAAGAGGTGAGAGAATGGATTTTAAAGATGGTCAGCGCTCCTTTAAAGGGAGGGACCAGCGATACTGTTAATAAAGCTAATAAGAGGTGAGAGATTTTAAAGATGGTCAGAGCTCCTTTAAAGGGAGGGACCAGCGATGCTGTTAATAAAGCTAATAAGAGGTGAGAGAATGGATTTTAAAGATGGTCAGCGCTCCTTTAAAGGGAGGGACCAGCGATACTGTTAATAAAGCTAATAAGAGGTGAGAGAATGGATTTTAAAGATGGTCAGCGCTCCTTTAAAGGGAGGGACCGGCGATACTGTTAATAAAGCTAATAAGAGGTGAGAGAATGGATTTTAAAGATGGTCAGTGCTCCTTTAAAGGGAGGGACCAGCGATACTGTTAATAAAGCTAATAAGAGGTGAGAGAATGGATTTTAAAGATGGTCAGCGCTCCTTTAAAGGGAGGGACCAGCGATACTGTTAATAAAGCTAATAAGAGGTGAGAGAATGGATTTTAAAGATGGTCAGCGCTCCTTTAAAGGGAGGGGCCAGCGATACTGTTAATAAAGCTAATAAGAGGTGAGAGAATGGATTTTAAAGATGGTCAGCGCTCCTTTAAAGGGAGGGACCAGCGATACTGTTAATAAAGCTAATAAGAGGTGAGAGAATGGATTTTAAAGATGGTCAGCGCTCCTTTAAAGGGAGGGACCAGCGATACTGTTAATAAAGCTAATAAGAGGTGAGAGAATGGATTTTAAAGATGGTCAGCGCTCCTTTAAAGGGAGGGACCAGTGATACTGTTAATAAAGCTAATAAGAGGTGAGAGAATGGATTTTAAAGATGGTCAGCGCTCCTTTAAAGGGAGGGACCAGCGATACTGTTAATAAAGCTAATAAGAGGTGAGAGAATGGATTTTAAAGATGGTCAGCGCTCCTTTAAAGGGAGGGACCAGCGATACTGTTAATAAAGCTAATAAGAGGTGAGAGATTTTAAAGATGGTCAGCGCTCCTTTAAAGGGAGGGGCCAGCGATACTGTTAATAAAGCTAATAAGAGGTGAGAGAATGGATTTTAAAGATGGTCAGCGCTCCTTTAAAGGGAGGGACCAGCGATACTGTTAATAAAGCTAATAAGAGGTGAGAGAATGGATTTTAAAGATGGTCAGCGCTCCTTTAAAGGGAGGGGCCAGCGATACTGTTAATAAAGCTAATAAGAGGTGAGAGATTTTAAAGATGGTCAGCGCTCCTTTAAAGGGAGGGGCCAGCGATACTGTTAATAAAGCTAATAAGAGGTGAGAGATTTTAAAGATGGTCAGCGCTCCTTTAAAGGGAGGAACCAGCGATACTGTTAATAAAGCTAATAAGAGGTGAGAGAATGGATTTTAAAGATGGTCAGCGCTCCTTTAAAGGGAGGGACCAGCGATACTGTTAATAAAGCTAATAAGAGGTGAGAGATTTTAAAGATGGTCAGAGCTCCTTTAAAGGGAGGGACCAGCGATGCTGTTAATAAAGCTAATAAGAGGTGAGAGAATGGATTTTAAAGATGGTCAGCGCTCCTTTAAAGGGAGGGGCCAGCGATACTGTTAATAAAGCTAATAAGAGGTGAGAGATTTTAAAGATGGTCAGCGCTCCTTTAAAGGGAGGGACCAGCGATACTGTTAATAAAGCTAATAAGAGGTGAGAGAATGGATTTTAAAGATGGTCAGCGCTCCTTTAAAGGGAGGGGCCAGCGATACTGTTAATAAAGCTAATAAGAGGTGAGAGATTTTAAAGATGGTCAGCGCTCCTTTAAAGGGAGGGGCCAGCGATACTGTTAATAAAGCTAATAAGAGGTGAGAGATTTTAAAGATGGTCAGCGCTAAAAGCAATCCGACACAATGTTTAGCGCAAGGAAGGAAACGCGACGTCACAAACATACACTCGCGGTAAACAAACATGAGAAATCGGCTTCTGATTATAAAAACGACAAAATAACTAAAAACGCAACAACTTTACTTGTTAGTTTGTAAGATTAGCTGCAGTAAAATAATTTATAACGATAAAATATCTCACGCCCACAGAGAAATGTGTAAAAAAACGCCAGCCTACATGCATATATGTACACACTGACTTACAGACCAAATAAAACGGATTAAACGTTGAAATTGAGTTGTGGAAGTATTTAATTTTAGCATTTAATCGTGCAATGGACTATATTAGGCGCACAAACCACACACACACACTTTCTCAAACAATATTCACCGTAATGTCAATATAAAACTTTATCAAAACTACGGAAATAAACGAACTCTCACGAAAGACGAAACTTCATGATTTATTTATGTCTGAAGATATAAATATTTAAAAGAAAATTGATATATTTACCGTCATCTCTGTCTGTCAGTTCACGTCGGAAACGGAAAGGAGAATTTTGTATTTATTTATTTATTTATTTTATATATATATAAAAGTTTTCCAAATAAAAGGTATTTATTTTCTGGTTTTGTTTTTAATACAGGTTTGCGGGCGGGTAAATTCTTCTGTTCGTTAGCCGTCCATATCCAATAGACTTCTAGTTTTCTTGTCATAAAACAATTAATAATATTTCACTTTATTTCCGACTATTTTTGTAAGTATTTTTCAGAAGACACGGTGTGTTGCTTCGGCTTACTTCCTGGGCGGGTCCTCGTCCAATCAGCGTCGAGACAAATAATCGGGCTCGACCTATCAGCGCGTAGCCCCGGGCTGTTGAATATTCTGCTTGTTTTTATTTTAAAATTAGATTTTATTAAAAGTTGAGAGAGTGTGAGTTTCAGCGGTTTGACAAACACGCCAGGGCTGGGAATCAGACTCCTATCCCACAGCAGTGTGATCCAGTCCAGGTTTTACTGCTACCAGCTTGATCAGCCCCCAGTGTGTCTAGCTAACAAGCTCAGGTGTGTCTTATTATTAAACTCCCAGTGAAACCAGGACTGGATCACACTGCTGTGCAGCGGGAGTCTGATTCCCAGCCCTGTAGATAGACTTTGGTTGAAGGAGGTTTGTAGCTGATTTTATAGTGAAGAGAGCTACAGGATATTGCTGGGAACTGTGGGATATTTAGACAGAGAGATCAGGGCTGGGAATCAGACTCCTATCCCACAGCAGCGTGATCCAGTCCAGGTTTTACTGCTACCAGCTTGATCAGCCCCCAGTGTGTCTAGCTAACAAGCTCAGGTGTGTCTTATTATTAAACTCCCAGTGAAACCAGTAATGGATCACACTGCTGTGGAAGGCGACAGATTTTTTTAAATCCTTTCCTATAAAGAGGTTAAACTCTTGACCGGAGGGTCGTGGGTTCAATCCCAGGTGGGGGGGACACTGCTGCTGTCCCCTTGAGCAAGGTACTTTACCTAGATTGCTCCAGTAAAAACCCAATTGTATAAATGGGGAATTGTATGTTAAAAATAATGTGATATCTTGTAACAATTGTAAGTTGCCCTGGATAAGGGCGTCTGCTAAGAAATAAATAATAATAATAATAATAATAATAATAATAATAATAATTAATTTGATTTCTAAAACAGATCTACAAGTTCACCTGCTCACCTTGTCTGCCTTGGCGTTGGTGTTTTCAACCGGCGCCCTCTGGTGGGTGGAGGTATAACTTTCATCAGAGCTCTCCGGCTTTAAATGAGACGGCAAAGTTAGTGACATCATCAATGACATCATCAGTGACATCACCCCCCCTCAAAAGAGAGGACGAGAGTGACTCAGATCAGCAGGGGATAAGAATCAGCGAGTTTCCTGACAACAGGAGGAGAGCTTCAACAGAGAGAGGCAATAATGGGACACGCGGACAGACGGACAGACAGACAGACAGACAGACACCCCCCTGCATCCCCAGAATCTGATCCTCTCCAGAACTTGACCTGAATAATATTAATGACAAGTTTCCTGTGTGGTCCAGTGGTTAAAGAAAGGGGCTTGTAACCAGGAGGTCCCCGGTTCAAATCCCACCTCAGCCACTGACTCACTGTGTGACCCTGAGCAAGTCACTTCACCTCCTTGTGCTCCGTCTTTCGGGTGAGACGTAATTGTAAGTGACTCTGCAGCTGATGCATAGTTCACACACCCTAGTCTCTGTAAGTCGCCTTGGATAAAGGCGTCTGCTAAATAAACAAATAATAATAATATTAATAATAATAAGGAGAAGCGCTTCAAACAGACAGACTTGTGACCTGCACTTCACCCCCTCCGCCAGCAGGTGGCGGTAACGTTTCCATAAAATTCTTTACCGGAAGCAAACTAAACTGGCTGCCAGGTTCCTGTGTTGATTTCGAAGTGATAAACCAAAAAATTTAAAAATCTGAACGCGGACGCCAGGGGGAAAAGCCTTAAATATTTGCCAGCGTTTATTTTTGTAGGTTTTTTTCGCCTATGAAAAAAAAAGAAGTATTTTTTGGCACGAATATCAAATTCCACCCGCGCTTGTGTCTCGCAACACATTTCTGATGCATTAAAAAAATAGGTTTTGGGGGTGTGGTTCACCTAATATTTTGTTAAAAGCGTTAAATTTCACGGAAATCGCGACAACAGTTGAGGGAAAAAGTATATATATAAGAACACAAGAAAGTTTCCAAACGAGAGGAGGCCCCATTCGGCCCATCTTGCTCGTTTGGTTGTTAGTAGCTTATTGATCCCAGAATCTCATCAAGCAGCTTCTTGAAGGATCCCAGGGTGTCAGCTTCAACAACATTACTGGGGAGTTGGTTCCAAACCCTCACGATTCTCTGTGTAAAAAAGTGCCTCCTATTTTCTGTTCTGAATGCCCCTTTATCTAATTTGTGACCCCTGGTCCTTGTTTCTTTTTTCAGGTTGAAAAAGTCCCCTGGGTCGACATTGTCTATACCTTTTAGGATTTTGAATGCTTGAATCAGATCACCGCGTAGTCTTCTTTGTTCAAGACTGTATAGATTCAATTCTTTTAGCCTGTCTGCATACGACATGCCTTTTAAACCCGGGATAATTCTGGTTGCTCTTCTTTGCACTCTTTCTAGAGCAGCAATATCCTTTTTGTAATCTCTTTCACAGCTGCTCCTGTCAGGTCCTGTATAAATGAATTGAACCAGAGGGAAGATTTCTGCAATTCATATTTTGTAAGCTCCAGTCGTGTAAATTCTCCCTCCCCTCTCCCTCAGTCTCTCACCCGCTCTGCCTCCCTGCTGTATTGAAGAGAACTGGACCTGCTTCTCGAACCCTGATCCGCAACACGCCGGTCCTCAGCCTACAAATACAACAAACACAGTGACAGGAAAATACACCCAGACAGCTTTACAATGCTTCCCTATGCTTTACCAGACCTCTCTGTGCTTTACAATGCTTCCCTATGCTTTACCAGACCTCTCTGTGCTTTACAATGCTTCCCTATGCTTTACCACACCTCTCTGTGCTTTACAATGCTTCCCTATGCTTTACCACACCTCTCTGTGCTTTACAATGCTTCCCTATGCTTTACCAGACCTCTCTGTGCTTTACAATGCTTCCCTATGCTTCACCAGACCTCTCTGTGCTTTACAATGCTTCCCTATGCTTTACCAGACCTCTCTGTGCTTTACAATGCTTCCCTATGCTTTACCACACCTCTCTGTGCTTTACAATGCTTCCCTATGCTTTACCAGACCTCTCTGTGCTTTACAATGCTTCCCTATGCTTTACCAGACCTCTCTGTGCTTTACAATGCTTCCCTATGCTTTACCAGACCTCTCTGTGCTTTACAATGCTTCCCTATGCTTTACCAGACCTCTCTGTGCTTTACAATGCTTCCCTATGCTTTACCAGACCTCTCTGTGCTTTACAATGCTTCCCTGTGCTTTACCAGACCTCTCTGTGCTTTACAATGCTTCCCTATGCTTTACCAGACCTCTCTGTGCTTTACAATGCTTCCCTGTGCTTTACCAGACCTCTCTGTGCTTTACAATGCTTCCCTATGCTTTACCAGACCTCTCTGTGCTTTACAATGCTTCCCTATGCTTTACCAGACCTCTCTGTGCTTTACAATGCTTCCCTATGCTTTACCATGCTTTCACTGTGCTGTGTTTTGTCTATGGGAGACAGTTACCTGACTGGTCTGTGCTGGTCTCAGACTGCTCCTCCAGTAGGCTCGCTCCTCTCTGGGGGGGCTGCGGGACCCCTGAGAGAGGAGGGAGGACGAGGAGAGGGTCCGGGACAGACCCCCCTCCCTCCGGAATACCGGCGCTCCCGAATCCAGGGAGTGGAACGTTTCCGACATCTGGGATTTCCTGGGAACAGGGAAGAGGAGAGAGTAAGAAAATACAGATTCCTCCCTCCTCCTCCCTCTCCCCCTCTCCTCTCCTCCTCTTCCCTCCTCCTCTCTCCTCTCCTCTCTCCTCCCCTCTCCCTCCCTTCCTCCCCTCTCCCTTCCCTCCTCTTTCCTCTCCACCTCTTCCTCCCCTCTCTCCCTCCCTTCCTCTCCTCTCCCCCTCTTCCTCCCCTCCTCTCTCCTCTCTCCCCCTCCTCTCTTCTCTCTCCCCCTCCTCTCTTCTCTCTCCTCTCCTCTCCTCTCCCCCTCCTCTCTCCTCCCCTCTCCCCTCTCTCCTCTCTCCTCTCTCCTCTCCCCTCTCTCCTCTCCTCTCCTCTCCACCTCCTCCCTCCTCTCGTACCCAAACAGCCTCTGCACCTCCTCCCTGCCTGGGCTCCTGGTGCGGTCCCCGTGTCCCCTCTCTCTCCGCTCCCTCTCTAGCGCCTCCCTGTGGCCGATCCTCCTGGGCTTGGGCAGGTCTGCCAGCAGGCAGTACTCTCTCCTGACCAGCCCCGAGCCTCCGGCAGACAGCAAGCTTCCTTCACTCTCCAGGGAGCTCTGAGAGGAACTCAGCCTGCCTGCCACGCCCCTCTGAGGGGAGGGGCTCCGGGACGACAGGCAACGCCCAGGGGAGGGGCTCCGAGTGGCTTCTAACCTCCTCGTTGGAGAGCTGTGAGGGTCGTGGCTCCTGCCTTGTCTTGGGTCTGCCTGGGACAGGCCACACCCAGGGGAGGGGCTTCGTCTGGGGGCGGGGCTGGAGGAGTCTGTCAAGGTCCTGCCGAGTTTGTAGGAGGAGGGAGGAGAAAGCGCGGGGCTTGTGGGACGGAGGTTTTTAGCAAGGCTCTTGAGTTCTGTTTTAAAGGAGGGTTTGGAATCGGAATGCTGCTTGTGAGGGGAGGAGCTGCCGGGCTCAAAGTTCCGCCGAGGGGAGTGGCTTTCTTTCTCAAAGTTCCGTCGAGGGGAGGGGCTTTCTTTCTCAAAGCTCCTTAGAGGGGTGGAGCTTTGCTTCTGAAAGTTCCTTAAAGAGGTGGAGCTTTCCTTCTGAAAATTCTGCCTCAGGGAGTGGCTTTCTTTCTCAAAGCTCTGTCTAGGGGTGTGGCTTTCTTTCTCAAAACTCCTGAGAGGGGTGGAGCTTTGCTTCTGAAAGCTCTGTCTAGGGGTGTGGCTTTCTTTCTCAAAACTCCTGAGAGGGGTGGAGCTTTGCTTCTGAAAGCTCTGTCTAGGGGTGTGGCTTTCTTTCTCAAAACTCCTGAGAGGGGTGGAGCTTTGCTTCTGAAAGCTCTGTCTAGGGGTGTGGCTTTCTTTCTCAAAACTGCTGAGAGGGGTGGAGCTTTGCTTCTGAAAGCTCTGTCTAGGGGTGTGGCTTTCTTTCTCAAAACTCCTGAGAGGGGTGGAGCTTTGCTTCTGAAAGCTCTGTCTAGGGGTGTGGCTTTCTTTCTCAAAGCTCCTAAGAGGGGCGGAGCTTTGCTTCTCAAAGTTCTGTCTAGGGAGTGGCTTTCCCTCTCACAGTTCTAAGAGGGGCGGAGCTTTGCTTCTGAAAGTTCTCCCTAGGGGAGTGGCTTTCTTTCTCAAAGTTCCGCCCAGAAGAGTGGCTTTCCCTCTCAAAGTTCCGCCCAGAAGAGTGGCTTTCCCTCTCAAAGCTCCTGAGAGGAGCAGAGCTTTCTTTCTCAGACTTCCAGCGGGGGCGGGGCTTTTGGAATCCTGGTTCCTGGGAGGGGAGGGGCTTTCCGCCCTCAGGGTTCGCCGGGGCGACGACGTCAGGATGCCCAAATCCGGGTTCCGGAACGGGAAGTGAGGTTTGGGTTCTGGGGAGGTGCGGTAGAGACTCCGCCTGGGGGCGGGGTTTGAGGGGCTCGGCGTTCCGGGAGGGGGCGGGGCTTGCTGGGTCCGGACTCCGCCCCTCTGATGAGAAGTATCCAATCTCCTGTCGAGGTCTTTTTGAGTGAAGAGGTTCTGCGTACAGAGAGACACAGTTTATACAGTAATATTAGACAGAGCTTCACTGAACAGGGCAGAAACGCTTTCAGTGAAGCATCTCCAATCCCTGTGCCTTTACATAGGAGTGACTTAGCATTGCAATGATGTGTAAGCACACACGTATCTCCTGAGTAACCCCTGTGTAACCCTGTGTAAACACACAGTCATTACAGAGACACACAATGGAAAGTGTTTGCAAAATGAACGACTTCCCAACAGAAGAGATTCCAGGCGTTGTTTCTCTAGAAGGCTCGCTGGTCCCAGCGGGTTAGAGAAATGGGGGTCTCGATACCAGGAGGTTCAAAATCCCGGCTCAGCCACTGACTCCCTGTGTGTGTGTGCGTGTGTGTGTTGCGTGCGGTGCGTGTGTGTGCGTGTGTTGTGTGACCCTGAGCGAGTCGCTTCACCTCCTTGTGCTCCGTCCTTCGGATGAGACGTCAAACAAACGAGCTCCTATTGGAAGTGACTCTGCAGCAGCAGCAGCAGTTGTTGATGATGCAGAGTTCACCCCTTAGTCTCTGGAAGTCGCTTTGGAGAAAAAGCCTCCGCTGAACGACTCGTTAATAATAATAATAATAATAATAATAATAATAATAATAATAATAATAGTTTATTTTGAAGCAGAAATGCTTAATAAACGCAATGACCAGAATTCATTTCTGCTCCAGCGACTTTTAAGTAAGTTTATCTCATTGAAAAGTCTCTTCACTTACGGAGTGTCCGCTGCGCCCCTCCTCGAGCCAGCCCCCGGGTCTGACCGCACTGGGAGGGGCCGCGCCGGCTCTGCAGGGGGGGGCCAGCCTCGTCATAGAGGCAGGGTCCTGGGGGGGCTCCGGGGAGAGGTTGGGGGGGCTGGCTTGTCCTGTCCCGAGCTCGGAGTAGACACACTGCTCCCCAAAACTGAGAGAGAGAGGGGGAGACACGCCTATGAGCATGTCAGTGACATCATCACCTGTCTGCAGACAGACAGACAGACAGACAGACAGACAGACGGACGGACTGAGAGACAGACAGACAGACAGACAGACAGACAGACAGATGGAGGTACAGACAGACAGACAGACAGACAGACGGAGGCAGACAGACAGACAGACAGACAGACAGACAGACAGACAGAGCCCCCACAATCCTGTTCGGTTTGACGCTACAGTATAATATAGAATCCCTTCTTCTTGGGGTCTGTGTTAGTTTACTACATTCTGAAAAGAGTTTAGTGTCATTAAAGCTACAGACAGACAGACATACAGACAGACAGATGGAGGGTACAGACAGACAGACAGACAGACAGACAGACAGACAGACAGACACCCCTCTGTATCCGCGGAATCTGCATCCTCTCAAGAACTCAATAATGTTAAGCGCGAGTTTCCTGACAATGGGAGAAGCTCTTCAAACAGAGAGACGGAGGAACGGGATCCAGTTCGTTCAGACCAGCATTCGCTCCAGCTTGCAGTACCTCTGAGAACTCTCCTGATCAGAGGAACACAGGTAAAGCTCACAGTCCGGAGTCAGGATGCACAGCGACGAATCAGAGTCCTCCAAACAGAACGCATCACCGCTGACATCACAATACCGGCTCACTGGGGACAGCCTATCAGCTTCCAGCTAAAAAAACAAAAACAAGTCATGAGAGAGACTTCTAGTGGAAACGTTTGCATTGAATTTACACTGAAGACACTGAGAGAGACTTCTAGTGGAAACGTTTGCCATTGAATTTACACTGAAGACACTGAGAGACTTCTAGTGGAAACGTTTGCCATTGAATTTACACTGAAGACGCTGACAGAGACTTCTAGTGGAAACGTTTGCCGTTGAATTTACACTGAAGACGCTGAGAAAGACTTCTAGTGGAAACGTTTGCCATTGAATTTACACTGAAGACGCTGAGAGAGACTTCTAGTGGAAACGTTTGCCATTGAATTTACACTGAAGACGCTGAGAGAGACTTCTAGTGGAAACGTTTGCCATTGAATTTACACTGAAGACGCTGAGAGAGACTTCTAGTGGAAACGTTTGCCGTTGAATTTACACTGAAGACGCTGAGAAAGACTTCTAGTGGAAACGTTTGCCATTGAATTTACACTGAAGACGCTGAGAAAGACTTCTAGTGGAAACGTTAGCCATTGAATTCTAGCTAACCCCCCTGTTATTGATGTTGCCTGGGCACCATATGGTCTCCACAGTGTTAACGCTGTCATTACTTTGAGTGCTGTGTATTTTGATAGTGAGCGTATGACTGCTGTTAGCTGCACGATTGTGAACGCACCAGCCCTCCCCTTAATAATTGAAAATATACTCACCCCTTGCTATTGAAATCTATTGATGTAGTCCCGTTTATAGACAAAGAGAATTGTAATCCCCTCTCTCTCTCTCTCTCTCTCTCTCTCTCTCTCTGTGTCACAGTGTAATTTTAGACGCTAGTTTCACCCAGATTGATAAATATTTCAAAGCTGTTTAGACAGACGTAAGCCATGGATCGCCTCATCTTATGTAAGTCGAACCCTGAATTTGCACGATAATTATTTCCCCTCTGGTTATGCATTTATCCTGTTTTTTTTCAATAGGTTTTACCAGACCTCTCTGGCTTTACAATGCTCCCCTATGCTTTACCACACCTCTCTGTGCTTTACAATGCTCCCCTATGCTTTACCAGACCTCTCTGTGCTTTACAATGCTCCCCTATGCTTTACCAGACCTCTCTGTGCTTTACAATGCTTCCCTATGCTTTACCAGACCTCTCTGTGCTTTACAATGCTTCCCTATGCTTTACCACACCCTCTCTGTGCTTTACAATGCTTCCCTATGCTTTACCACACCTCTCTGTGCTTTACAATGCTTCCCTATGCTTTACCAGACCTCTCTGTGCTTTACAATGCTTCCCTATGCTTTACCAGACCTCTCTGTGCTTTACAATGCTTCCCTATGCTTTACCAGACCTCTCTGTGCTTTACAATGCTTCCCTATGCTTTACCAGACCTCTCTGTGCTTTACAATGCTTCCCTATGCTTTACCAGACCTCTCTGTGCTTTACAATGCTTCCCTATGCTTTAACCAGACCTCTCTGTGCTTTACAATGCTTCCCTATGCTTTACCACACCTCTCTGTGCTTTACAATGCTTCCCTATGCTTTACCAGACCTCTCTGTGCTTTACAATGCTTCCCTATGCTTTACCAGACCTCTCTGTACTTTACAATGCTTCCCTATGCTTTACCAGACCTCTCTGTGCTTTACAATGCTTCCCTATGCTTTACCAGACCTCTCTGTGCTTTACAATGCTTCCCTATGCTTTACCAGACCTCTCTGTGCTTTACAATGCTTCCCTATGCTTTACCAGACCTCTCTGTGCTTTACAATGCTTCCCTATGCTTTACCACAACCTCTCTGTGCTTTACAATGCTTCCCTATGCTTTACCAGACCTCTCTGTGCTTTACAATGCTTCCCTATGCTTTACCAGACCTCTCTGTACTTTACAATGCTTCCCTATGCTTTACCAGACCTCTCTGTGCTTTACAATGCTTCCCTATGCTTTACCAGACCTCTCTGTGCTTTACAATGCTTCCCTATGCTTTACCAGACCTCTCTGTGCTTTACAATGCTTCCCTATGCTTTACCAGACCTCTCTGTGCTTTACAATGCTTCCTATGCTTTACCAGACCTCTCTCTGTGCTTTACAATGCTTCCCTATGCTTTACCAGACCTCTCTGTGCTTTACAATGCTTCCCTATGCTTTACCAGACCTCTCTGTGCTTTACAATGCTTCCCTATGCTTTACCAGACCTCTCTCTGTGCTTTACAATGCTTCCCTATGCTTTATCACACTGTGCTGTGGTGTTACTGTGATAAACGTCTTGTTCTTAAAACTGACTCTTGTTTCCATGAGTTGCATTATTAGTCTTTCAGACAATGAAAATGCATTAATAATTCAAGCCAACATCCTCCCTCTCCCCCCCCCCCCATCCCTCACATCAACTACTGCAGATTAGCAATGAGATCACAGCATTACAATGATGAAGTCAAAACGTCTGTCTGCTGCATATTATAAAGACATTTCAGAGGGCTGGATCGCATCAATATCAGGGTCTAGCGCTGTATATTATAAAGACATTTCAGAGGGCTGGATCGCATCGATATCAGGGTCTAGCGCTGTATATTATAAAGACATTTCAGAGGGCTGGATCGCATCAATATCAGGTCTAGCGCTGTATATTATAAAGACATTTCAGAGGGCTGGATCGCATCAATATCAGGGTCTAGCGCTGTATATTATAAAGACATTTCAGAGGGCTGGATCGCATCGATATCAGGGTCTAGCGCTGTATATTATAAAGACATTTCAGAGGGCTGGATCGCATCAATATCAGGGTCTAGCGCTGTATATTATAAAGACATTTCAGAGGGCTGGATCGCATCAATATCAGGGTCTAGCGCTGTATATTATAAAGACATTTCAGAGGGCTGGATCGCATCAATATCAGGGTCCAGTGCTATATAATAGATAGATAGATAGATAGATAGGATAGATAGATAGATAATAGGTTATAGTAATCATATATATATACATTTCGGTAATTTGACTCACCTGCAGTTTTGCTTCCGCGTGTAAAACTGCGCGGTCGAAGGCAATTCAGACAACGAGCGCCCGGTCGAAGATATTCGCCTCGAAACGCCGGCAATAGAACGCCTCGGCTCCGGGACGCATGACGGAAAACACCGGTCCCGTCTGCACGGGAATCCGCCTGCTAACGGGAAAGCACAGAGAGGTGTAGTAAAGCATAGGGAAGCATTGTAAAGCACAGAGAGGTCTGGTAAAGCATAGGGAAGCATTGTAAAGCACAGAGAGGTCTGGTAAAGCATAGGGAAGCATTGTAAAGCACAGAGAGGTCTGGTAAAGCATAGGGAAGCATTGTAAAGCACAGAGAGGTCTGGTAAAGCATAGGGAAGCATTGTAAAGCACAGAGAGGTCTGGTAAAGCATAGGAAGCATTGTAAAGCACAGAGAGGTCTGGTAAAGCATAGGGAAGCATTGTAAAGCACAGAGAGGTCTGGTAAAGCATAGGGAAGCATTGTAAGCACAGAGAGGTCTGGTTAAAGCATAGGGAAGCATTGTAAAGCACAGAGAGGTCTGGTAAAGCATAGGGAAGCATTGTAAAGCACAGAGAGGTCTGGTAAAGCATAGGGAAGCATTGTAAAGCACAGAGAGGTCTGGTAAAGCATAGGGAAGCATTGTAAAGCACAGAGAGGTCTGGTAAAGCATAGGGAAGCATTTGTAAAGCACAGAGAGGTCTGGTAAAGCATAGGGAAGCATTGTAAAGCACAGAGAGGTCTGGTAAAGCATAGGGAAAGCATTGTAAAGCACAGAGAGGTCTGGTGAAGCATAGGGAAGCATTGTAAAGCACAGAGGGGTCTGGTAAAGCATAGGGAAGCATTGTAAAGCACAGAGAGGTCTGGTAAAGCATAGGGAAGCATTGTAAAGCACAGAGAGGTCTGGTAAAGCATAGGGAAGCATTGTAAAGCACAGAGAGGTCTGGTAAAGCATAGGGAAGCATTGTAAAGCACAGAGAGGTCTGGTAACGCATAGGGAAGCATTGTAAGCACAGAGAGGTCTGGTAAAGCATAGGGAAGCATTGTAAAGCAGAGAGAGGTCTGGTAAAGCATAGGAAGCATTGTAAAAGCACAGAGAGGTCTGGTAAAGCATAGGGACAGCATTGTAAAGCACAGAGAGGTCTGGTAAAGCATAGGGAAGCATTGTAAAGCACAGAGAGGTCTGGTAAAGCATAGGGAAGCATTGTAAGCACAGAGAGGTCTGGTAAAGCATAGGGAGCATTGTAAAGCACAGAGAGGTCTGGTAAAGCATAGGGAAGCATTGTAAAGCACAGAGAGGTCTGGTAAAGCATATTGAAAAACAAACGAGGGTATACTTCTCATAAGGGAACTACAGGAGTTTTGGGCTGATTCAGTTGTTTTAAACGACTGTATTGTAATCGATAGCTGATGCTCGGGTTCAGCAGTAAAACACACCGCCGCGTCATTGCAGCTGAACTCCGGATAAAGTCACACCCCGCTTATTGTCACAGTCGCTCTGACGCGATCTTAAACGCGTTTCAATATAGTTCGTTTTGCAATCGGCGCCGACAGGATAATGAAACACAACTAACCAAAATACTCAGAACAAAATATAGATATTATTATTATTATTATTATTATTATTATTATTATTATTATTATTTACCTGTAGGCAGATACATAAAAACGTTTTTTTTAAAATTTTTAAGTTAGTTTCCTTCCGTTTATTAAAACATCGTTTTTGATAATAGTACCGAACAGACAGCAATGAAAATGAAAAATATATATATATATAATATTTTTTTTTTGGATGTACAGAAAATGGTTGCAAAATAATTTATTTCAGGACGTTTCGGAGAGCTGTGTAGAAAGATAATTTGCATATTTATATGTATATATTGC
>NW_026708527.1:0-48475 GCF_902713425.1 Acipenser ruthenus | reverse complement strand
GATCAAAGAAATAAAACAAAATAAAATCAATAAATAATAATGTCATAGACTTAAAGTCATACCTTTGAAGTCATAATGCATTGCAAGTGTTATTAGGGAATGTTGTGCTGTGTTTTCAAGCGCTTCAATGTGCTGCTCTGCAAGGTTTGGAGACAGCGCGTGCGTTCACGGAGATCAAGAGCAGCCGCCGCAGGGGAGGGATACCATGGTAAATAGGTTACCTATTTACCATGGTATCTCTCCCCTGGGTGCGTTGTGTTTTGGTGAGCATTAATGCAGGAAAGCAGCGGGCGGGATGGCGAGCTTGTCCTGCTGCTCCAACACAAGCTACCTTCAGAGCCGGTACGATGCGGGCAATGGGTGAAGTTCGTCAGGAGTACTGCATAAAAAAACGAGTGTGTTGTCGTGGCAGTTGGTGATCAAAGAAATAAAACAAAATAAAATCAATAAATAATAATGTCATAGACTTAAAGTCATACCTTTGAAGTCATAATGCATTGCAAGTGTTATTAGGGAATGTTGTGCTGTGTTTTCAAGCGCTTCAATGTGCTGCTCTGCAAGGTTTGGAGACAGCGCGTGCGTTCACGGAGATCAAGAGCAGCCGCCGCAGGGGAGGGATACCATGGTAAATAGGTTACCTATTTACCATGGTATCTCTCCCCTGGGTGCGTTGTGTTTTGGTGAGCATTAATGCAGGAAAGCAGCGGGCGGGATGGCGAGCTTGTCCTGCTGCTCCAACACAAGCTACCTTGAGAGCCGGTACGATGCGGGCAATGGGTGAAGTTCGTCAGGAGTACTGCATAAAAAAACGAGTGTGTTGTCGTGGCAGTTGGTGATCAAAGAAATAAAACAAAATAAAATCAATAAATAATAATGTCATAGACTTAAAGTCATACCTTTGAAGTCATAATGCATTGCAAGTGTTATTAGGGAATGTTGTGCTGTGTTTTCAAGCGCTTCAATGTGCTGCTCTGCAAGGTTTGGAGACAGCGCGTGCGTTCACGGAGATCAAGAGCAGCCGCCGCAGGGGAGGGATACCATGGTATATAGGTTACCTATTTACCATGGTATCTCTCCCCTGGGTGCGTTGTGTTTTGGTGAGCATTAATGCAGGAAAGCAGCGGGCGGGATGGCGAGCTTGTCCTGCTGCTCCAACACAAGCTACCTTCAGAGCCGGTACGATGCGGGCAATGGGTGAAGTTCGTCAGGAGTACTGCATAAAAAAACGAGTGTGTTGTCGTGGCAGTTGGTGATCAAAGAAATAAAACAAAATAAAATCAATAAATAATAATGTCATAGACTTAAAGTCATACCTTTGAAGTCATAATGCATTGCAAGTGTTATTAGGGAATGTTGTGCTGTGTTTTCAAGCACTTCAATGTGCTGCTCTGCAAGGTTTGGAGACAGCGCGTGCGTTCACGGAGATCAAGAGCAGCCGCCGCAGGGGAGGGATACCATGGTAAATAGGTTACCTATTTACCATGGTATCTCTCCCCTGGGTGCGTTGTGTTTTGGTGAGCATTAATGCAGGAAAGCAGCGGGCGGGATGGCGAGCTTGTCCTGCTGCTCCAACACAAGCTACCTTAAGAGCCGGTACGATGCGGGCAATGGGTGAAGTTCGTCAGGAGTACTGCATAAAAAAACGAGTGTGTTGTCGTGGCAGTTGGTGATCAAATAAATAAAACAAAATAAAATCAATAAATAATAAAGTCATAGACTTAAAGTCATACCTTTGAAGTCATAATGCATTGCAAGTGTTATTAAGGAATGTTGTGCTGTGTTTTCAAGCGCTTCAATGTGCTGCTCTGCAAGGTTTGGGGACAGCGCGTGCGTTCACGGAGATCAAGAGCAGCCGCCGCAGGGGAGGGATACCATGGTAAATAGGTTACCTATTTACCATGGTATCTCTCCCCTGGGTGCGTTGTGTTTTGGTGAGCATTAATGCAGGAAAGCAGCGGGCGGGATGGCGAGCTTGTCCTGCTGCTCCAACACAAGCTACCTTCAGAGCCGGTACGATGCAGGCAATGGGTGAAGTTCGTCAGGAGTACTGCATAAAAAAACGAGTGTGTTGTCGTGGCAGTTGGTGATCAAAGAAATAAAACAAAATAAAATCAATAAATAATAATGTCATAGACTTAAAGTCATACCTTTGAAGTCATAATGCATTGCAAGTGTTATTAGGGAATGTTGTGCTGTGTTTTCAAGCGCTTCAATGTGCTGCTCTGCAAGGTTTGGAGACAGCGCGTGCGTTCACGGAGATCAAGAGCAGCCGCCGCAGGGGAGGGATACCATGGTAAATAGGTTACCTATTTACCATGGTATCTCTCCCCTGGGTGCGTTGTGTTTTGGTGAGCATTAATGCAGGAAAGCAGCGGGCGGGATGGCGAGCTTGTCCTGCTGCTCCAACACAAGCTACCTTAAGAGCCGGTACGATGCGGGCAATGGGTGAAGTTCGTCAGGAGTACTGCATAAAAAAACGAGTGTGTTGTCGTGGCAGTTGGTGATCAAAGAAATAAAACAAAATAAAATCAATAAATAATAATGTCATAGACTTAAAGTCATACCTTTGAAGTCATAATGCATTGCAAGTGTTATTAGGGAATGTTGTGCTGTGTTTTCAAGCGCTTCAATGTGCTGCTCTGCAAGGTTTGGAGACAGCGCGTGCGTTCACGGAGATCAAGAGCAGCCGCCGCAGGGGAGGGATACCATGGTAAATAGGTTACCTATTTACCATGGTATCTCTCCCCTGGGTGCGTTGTGTTTTGGTGAGCATTAATGCAGGAAAGCAGCGGGCGGGATGGCGAGCTTGTCCTGCTGCTCCAACACAAGCTACCTTCAGAGCCGGTACGATGCAGGCAATGGGTGAAGTTCGTCAGGAGTACTGCATAAAAAAACGAGTGTGTTGTCGTGGCAGTTGGTGATCAAAGAAATAAAACAAAATAAAATCAATAAATAATAATGTCATAGACTTAAAGTCATACCTTTGAAGTCATAATGCATTGCAAGTGTTATTAGGGAATGTTGTGCTGTGTTTTCAAGCGCTTCAATGTGCTGCTCTGCAAGGTTTGGAGACAGCGCGTGCGTTCACGGAGATCAAGAGCAGCCGCCGCAGGGGAGGGATACCATGGTAAATAGGTTACCTATTTACCATGGTATCTCTCCCCTGGGTGCGTTGTGTTTTGGTGAGCATTAATGCAGGAAAGCAGCGGGCGGGATGGCGAGCTTGTCCTGCTGCTCCAACACAAGCTACCTTCAGAGCCGGTACGATGCAGGCAATGGGTGAAGTTCGTCAGGAGTACTGCATAAAAAAACGAGTGTGTTGTCGTGGCAGTTGGTGATCAAAGAAATAAAACAAAATAAAATCAATAAATAATAATGTCATAGACTTAAAGTCATACCTTTGAAGTCATAATGCATTGCAAGTGTTATTAGGGAATGTTGTGCTGTGTTTTCAAGCGCTTCAATGTGCTGCTCTGCAAGGTTTGGAGACAGCGCGTGCGTTCACGGAGATCAAGAGCAGCCGCCGCAGGGGAGGGATACCATGGTAAATAGGTTACCTATTTACCATGGTATCTCTCCCCTGGGTGCGTTGTGTTTTGGTGAGCATTAATGCAGGAAAGCAGCGGGCGGGATGAGAGCTTGTCCTGCTGCTCCAACACAAGCTACCTTCAGAGCCGGTACGATGCGGGCAATGGGTGAAGTTCGTCAGGAGTACTGCATAAAAAAAACGAGTGTGTTGTCGTGGCAGTTGGTGATCAAAGAAATAAAACAAAATAAAATCAATAAATAATAATGTCATAGACTTAAAGTCATACCTTTGAAGTCATAATGCATTGCAAGTGTTATTAGGGAATGTTGTGCTGTGTTTTCAAGCGCTTCAATGTGCTGCTCTGCAAGGTTTGGAGACAGCGGGTGCGTTCACGGAGATCAAGAGCAGCCGCCGCAGGGGAGGGATACCATGGTAAATAGGTTACCTATTTACCATGGTATCTCTCCCCTGGGTGCGTTGTGTTTTGGTGAGCATTAATGCAGGAAAGCAGCGGGCGGGATGGCGAGCTTGTCCTGCTGCTCCAACACAAGCTACCTTCAGAGCCGGTACGATGCGGGCAATGGGTGAAGTTCGTCAGGAGTACTGCATAAAAAAACGAGTGTGTTGTCGTGGCAGTTGGTGATCAAAGAAATAAAACAAAATAAAATCAATAAATAATAATGTCATAGACTTAAAGTCATACCTTTGAAGTCATAATGCATTGCAAGTGTTATTAGGGAATGTTGTGCTGTGTTTTCAAGCGCTTCAATGTGCTGCTCTGCAAGGTTTGGAGACAGCGCGTGCGTTCACGGAGATCAAGAGCAGCCGCCGCAGGGGAGGGATACCATGGTAAATAGGTTACCTATTTACCATGGTATCTCTCCCCTGGGTTCGTTGTGTTTTGGTGAGCATTAATGCAGGAAAGCAGCGGGCGGGATGGCGAGCTTGTCCTGCTGCTCCAACACAAGCTACCTTCAGAGCCGGTACGATGCGGGCAATGGGTGAAGTTCGTCAGGAGTACTGCATAAAAAAACGAGTGTGTTGTCGTGGCAGTTGGTGATCAAATAAATAAAACAAAATAAAATCAATAAATAATAAAGTCATAGACTTAAAGTCATACCTTTGAAGTCATAATGCATTGCAAGTGTTATTAGGGAATGTTGTGCTGTGTTTTCAAGCGCTTCAATGTGCTGCTCTGCAAGGTTTGGGGACAGCGCGTGCGTTCACGGAGATCAAGAGCAGCCGCCGCAGGGGAGGGATACCATGGTAAATAGGTTACCTATTTACCATGGTATCTCTCCCCTGGGTGCGTTGTGTTTTGGTGAGCATTAATGCAGGAAAGCAGCGGGCGGGATGGCGAGCTTGTCCTGCTGCTCCAACACAAGCTACCTTCAGAGCCGGTACGATGCAGGCAATGGGTGAAGTTCGTCAGGAGTACTGCATAAAAAAACGAGTGTGTTGTCGTGGCAGTTGGTGATCAAAGAAATAAAACAAAATAAAATCAATAAATAATAATGTCATAGACTTAAAGTCATACCTTTGAAGTCATAATGCATTGCAAGTGTTATTAGGGAATGTTGTGCTGTGTTTTCAAGCGCTTCAATGTGCTGCTCTGCAAGGTTTGGAGACAGCGCGTGCGTTCACGGAGATCAAGAGCAGCCGCCGCAGGGGAGGGATACCATGGTAAATAGGTTACCTATTTACCATGGTATCTCTCCCCTGGGTGCGTTGTGTTTTGGTGAGCATTAATGCAGGAAAGCAGCGGGCGGGATGGCGAGCTTGTCCTGCTGCTCCAACACAAGCTACCTTAAGAGCCGGTACGATGCGGGCAATGGGTGAAGTTCGTCAGGAGTACTGCATAAAAAAACGAGTGTGTTGTCGTGGCAGTTGGTGATCAAAGAAATAAAACAAAATAAAATCAATAAATAATAATGTCATAGACTTAAAGTCATACCTTTGAAGTCATAATGCATTGCAAGTGTTATTAGGGAATGTTGTGCTGTGTTTTCAAGCGCTTCAATGTGCTGCTCTGCAAGGTTTGGAGACAGCGCGTGCGTTCACGGAGATCAAGAGCAGCCGCCGCAGGGGAGGGATACCATGGTAAATAGGTTACCTATTTACCATGGTATCTCTCCCCTGGGTGCGTTGTGTTTTGGTGAGCATTAATGCAGGAAAGCAGCGGGCGGGATGGCGAGCTTGTCCTGCTGCTCCAACACAAGCTACCTTCAGAGCCGGTACGATGCGGGCAATGGGTGAAGTTCGTCAGGAGTACTGCATAAAAAAACGAGTGTGTTGTCGTGGCAGTTGGTGATCAAAGAAATAAAACAAAATAAAATCAATAAATAATAATATCATAGACTTAAAGTCATACCTTTGAAGTCATAATGCATTGCAAGTGTTATTAGGGAATGTTGTGCTGTGTTTTCAAGCGCTTCAATGTGCTGCTCTGCAAGGTTTGGAGACAGCGGGTGCGTTCACGGAGATCAAGAGCAGCCGCCGCAGGGGAGGGATACCATGGTAAATAGGTTACCTATTTACCATGGTATCTCTCCCCTGGGTGCGTTGTGTTTTGGTGAGCATTAATGCAGGAAAGCAGCGGGCGGGATGGCGAGCTTGTCCTGCTGCTCCAACACAAGCTACTTTCAGAGCCGGTACGATGCGGGCAATGGGTGAAGTTCGTCAGGAGTACTGCATAAAAAAACGAGTGTGTTGTCGTGGCAGTTGGTGATCAAAGAAATAAAACAAAATAAAATCAATAAATAATAATGTCATAGACTTAAAGTCATACCTTTGAAGTCATAATGCATTGCAAGTGTTATTAGGGAATGTTGTGCTGTGTTTTCAAGCGCTTCAATGTGCTGCTCTGCAAGGTTTGGAGACAGCGCGTGCGTTCACGGAGATCAAGAGCAGCCGCCGCAGGGGAGGGATACCATGGTAAATAGGTTACCTATTTACCATGGTATCTCTCCCCTGGGTTCGTTGTGTTTTGGTGAGCATTAATGCAGGAAAGCAGCGGGCGGGATGGCGAGCTTGTCCTGCTGCTCCAACACAAGCTACCTTCAGAGCCGGTACGATGCGGGCAATGGGTGAAGTTCGTCAGGAGTACTGCATAAAAAAACGAGTGTGTTGTCGTGGCAGTTGGTGATCAAAGAAATAAAACAAAATAAAATCAATAAATAATAATGTCATAGACTTAAAGTCATACCTTTGAAGTCATAATGCATTGCAAGTGTTATTAGGGAATGTTGTGCTGTGTTTTCAAGCGCTTCAATGTGCTGCTCTGCAAGGTTTGGAGACAGCGCGTGCGTTCACGGAGATCAAGAGCAGCCGCCGCAGGGGAGGGATACCATGGTAAATAGGTTACCTATTTACCATGGTATCTCTCCCCTGGTTGCGTTGTGTTTTGGTGAGCATTAATGCAGGAAAGCAGCGGGCGGGATGGCGAGCTTGTCCTGCTGCTCCAACACAAGCTACCTTCAGAGCCGGTACGATGCGGGCAATGGGTGAAGTTCGTCAGGAGTACTGCATAAAAAAACGAGTGTGTTGTCGTGGCAGTTGGTGATCAAAGAAATAAAACAAAATAAAATCAATAAATAATAATGTCATAGACTTAACGTCATACCTTTGAAGTCATAATGCATTGCAAGTGTTATTAGGGAATGTTGTGCTGTGTTTTCAAGCGCTTCAATGTGCTGCTCTGCAAGGTTTGGAGACAGCGCGTGCGTTCACGGAGATCAAGAGCAGCCGCCGCAGGGGAGGGATACCATGGTAAATAGGTTACCTATTTACCATGGTATCTCTCCCCTGGGTGCGTTGTGTTTTGGTGAGCATTAATGCAGGAAAGCAGCGGGCGGGATGGCGAGCTTGTCCTGCTGCTCCAACACAAGCTACCTTCAGAGCCGGTACGATGCGGGCAATGGGTGAAGTTCGTCAGGAGTACTGCATAAAAAAACGAGTGTGTTGTCGTGGCAGTTGGTGATCAAAGAAATAAAACAAAATAAAATCAATAAATAATAATGTCATAGACTTAAAGTCATACCTTTGAAGTCATAATGCATTGCAAGTGTTATTAGGGAATGTTGTGCTGTGTTTTCAAGCGCTTCAATGTGCTGCTCTGCAAGGTTTGGAGACAGCGCGTGCGTTCACGGAGATCAAGAGCAGCCGCCGCAGGGGAGGGATACCATGGTAAATAGGTTACCTATTTACCATGGTATCTCTCCCCTGGGTGCGTTGTGTTTTGGTGAGCATTAATGCAGGAAAGCAGCGGGCGGGATGGCGAGCTTGTCTGCTGCTCCAACACAAGCTACCTTAAGAGCCGGTACGATGCGGGCAATGGGTGAAGTTCGTCAGGAGTACTGCATAAAAAAACGAGTGTGTTGTCGTGGCAGTTGGTGATCAAATAAATAAAACAAAATAAAATAAATAAATAATAATGTCATAGACTTAAAGTCATACCTTTGAAGTCATAATGCATTGCAAGTGTTATTGGGGAATGTTGTGCTGTGTTTTCAAGCGCTTCAATGTGCTGCTCTGCAAGGTTTGGAGAAAGCGCGTGCGTTCACGGAGATCAAGAGCAGCCGCCGCAGGGGAGGGATACCATGGTAAATAGGTTACCTATTTACCATGGTATCTCTCCCCTGGGTGCGTTGTGTTTTGGTGAGCATTAATGCAGGAAAGCAGCGGGCGGGATGGCGAGCTTGTCCTGCTGCTCCAACACAAGCTACCTTAAGAGCCGGTACGATGCGGGCAATGGGTGAAGTTCGTCAGGAGTACTGCATAAAAAAACGAGTGTGTTGTCGTGGCAGTTGGTGATCAAAGAAATAAAACAAAATAAAATCAATAAATAATAATGTCATAGACTTAAAGTCATACCTTTGAAGTCATAATGCATTGCAAGTGTTATTAGGGAATGTTGTGCTGTGTTTTCAAGCGCTTCAATGTGCTGCTCTGCAAGGTTTGGAGACAGCGCGTGCGTTCACGGAGATCAAGAGCAGCCGCCGCAAGGGAGGGATACCATGGTAAATAGGTTACCTATTTACCATGGTATCTCTCCCCTGGGTGCGTTGTGTTTTGGTGAGCATTAATGCAGGAAAGCAGCGGGCGGGATGGCGAGCTTGTCCTGCTGCTCCAACACAAGCTACCTTAAGAGCCGGTACGATGCGGGCAATGGGTGAAGTTCGTCAGGAGTACTGCATAAAAAAACGAGTGTGTTGTCGTGGCAGTTGGTGATCAAATAAATAAAACAAAATAAAATCAATAAATAATAATGTCATAGACTTAAAGTCATACCTTTGAAGTCATAATGCATTGCAAGTGTTATAAGGGAATGTTGTGCTGTGTTTTCAAGCGCTTCAATGTGCTGCTCTGCAAGGTTTGGAGACAGCGCGTGCGTTCACGGAGATCAAGAGCAGCCGCCGCAGGGGAGGGATACCATGGTAAATAGGTTACCTATTTACCATGGTATCTCTCCCCTGGGTGCGTTGTGTTTTGGTGAGCATTAATGCAGGAAAGCAGCGGGCGGGATGGCGAGCTTGTCCTGCTGCTCCAACACAAGCTACCTTCAGAGCCGGTACGATGCGGGCAATGGGTGAAGTTCGTCAGGAGTACTGCATAAAAAAACGAGTGTGTTGTCGTGGCAGTTGGTGATCAAAGAAATAAAACAAAATAAAATCAATAAATAATAATGTCATAGACTTAAAGTCATACCTTTGAAGTCATAATGCATTGCAAGTGTTATTAGGGAATGTTGTGCTGTGTTTTCAAGCGCTTCAATGTGCTGCTCTGCAAGGTTTGGAGACAGCGCGTGCGTTCACGGAGATCAAGAGCAGCCGCCGCAGGGGAGGGATACCATGCTAAATAGGTTACCTATTTACCATGGTAACTCTCCCCTGGGTGCGTTGTGTTTTGGTGAGCATTAATGCAGGAAAGCAGCGGGCGGGATGGCGAGCTTGTCCTGCTGCTCCAACACAAGCTACCTTCAGAGCCGGTACGATGCGGGCAATGGGTGAAGTTCGTCAGGAGTACTGCATAAAAAAACGAGTGTGTTGTCGTGGCAGTTGGTGATCAAAGAAATAAAACAAAATAAAATCAATAAATAATAATGTCATAGACTTAAAGTCATACCTTTGAAGTCATAATGCATTGCAAGTGTTATTAGGGAATGTTGTGCTGTGTTTTCAAGCGCTTCAATGTGCTGCTCTGCAAGGTTTGGAGACAGCGCGTGCGTTCACGGAGATCAAGAGCAGCCGCCGCAGGGGAGGGATACCATGGTAAATAGGTTACCTATTTACCATGGTATCTCTCCCCTGGGTGCGTTGTGTTTTGGTGAGCATTAATGCAGGAAAGCAGCGGGCGGGATGGCGAGCTTGTCCTGCTGCTCCAACACAAGCTACCTTGAGAGCCGGTACGATGCGGGCAATGGGTGAAGTTCGTCAGGAGTACTGCATAAAAAAACGAGTGTGTTGTCGTGGCAGTTGGTGATCAAAGAAATAAAACAAAATAAAATCAATAAATAATAATGTCATAGACTTAAAGTCATACCTTTGAAGTCATAATGCATTGCAAGTGTTATTAGGGAATGTTGTGCTGTGTTTTCAAGCGCTTCAATGTGCTGCTCTGCAAGGTTTGGAGACAGCGCGTGCGTTCACGGAGATCAAGAGCAGCCGCCGCAGGGGAGGGATACCATGGTATATAGGTTACCTATTTACCATGGTATCTCTCCCCTGGGTGCGTTGTGTTTTGGTGAGCATTAATGCAGGAAAGCAGCGGGCGGGATGGCGAGCTTGTCCTGCTGCTCCAACACAAGCTACCTTCAGAGCCGGTACGATGCGGGCAATGGGTGAAGTTCGTCAGGAGTACTGCATAAAAAAACGAGTGTGTTGTCGTGGCAGTTGGTGATCAAAGAAATAAAACAAAATAAAATCAATAAATAATAATGTCATAGACTTAAAGTCATACCTTTGAAGTCATAATGCATTGCAAGTGTTATTAGGGAATGTTGTGCTGTGTTTTCAAGCACTTCAATGTGCTGCTCTGCAAGGTTTGGAGACAGCGCGTGCGTTCACGGAGATCAAGAGCAGCCGCCGCAGGGGAGGGATACCATGGTAAATAGGTTACCTATTTACCATGGTATCTCTCCCCTGGGTGCGTTGTGTTTTGGTGAGCATTAATGCAGGAAAGCAGCGGGCGGGATGGCGAGCTTGTCCTGCTGCTCCAACACAAGCTACCTTAAGAGCCGGTACGATGCGGGCAATGGGTGAAGTTCGTCAGGAGTACTGCATAAAAAAACGAGTGTGTTGTCGTGGCAGTTGGTGATCAAATAAATAAAACAAAATAAAATCAATAAATAATAAAGTCATAGACTTAAAGTCATACCTTTGAAGTCATAATGCATTGCAAGTGTTATTAGGGAATGTTGTGCTGTGTTTTCAAGCGCTTCAATGTGCTGCTCTGCAAGGTTTGGGGACAGCGCGTGCGTTCACGGAGATCAAGAGCAGCCGCCGCAGGGGAGGGATACCATGGTAAATAGGTTACCTATTTACCATGGTATCTCTCCCCTGGGTGCGTTGTGTTTTGGTGAGCATTAATGCAGGAAAGCAGCGGGCGGGATGGCGAGCTTGTCCTGCTGCTCCAACACAAGCTACCTTCAGAGCCGGTACGATGCAGGCAATGGGTGAAGTTCGTCAGGAGTACTGCATAAAAAAACGAGTGTGTTGTCGTGGCAGTTGGTGATCAAAGAAATAAAACAAAATAAAATCAATAAATAATAATGTCATAGACTTAAAGTCATACCTTTGAAGTCATAATGCATTGCAAGTGTTATTAGGGAATGTTGTGCTGTGTTTTCAAGCGCTTCAATGTGCTGCTCTGCAAGGTTTGGAGACAGCGCGTGCGTTCACGGAGATCAAGAGCAGCCGCCGCAGGGGAGGGATACCATGGTAAATAGGTTACCTATTTACCATGGTATCTCTCCCCTGGGTGCGTTGTGTTTTGGTGAGCATTAATGCAGGAAAGCAGCGGGCGGGATGGCGAGCTTGTCCTGCTGCTCCAACACAAGCTACCTTAAGAGCCGGTACGATGCGGGCAATGGGTGAAGTTCGTCAGGAGTACTGCATAAAAAAACGAGTGTGTTGTCGTGGCAGTTGGTGATCAAAGAAATAAAACAAAATAAAATCAATAAATAATAATGTCATAGACTTAAAGTCATACCTTTGAAGTCATAATGCATTGCAAGTGTTATTAGGGAATGTTGTGCTGTGTTTTCAAGCGCTTCAATGTGCTGCTCTGCAAGGTTTGGAGACAGCGCGTGCGTTCACGGAGATCAAGAGCAGCCGCCGCAGGGGAGGGATACCATGGTAAATAGGTTACCTATTTACCATGGTATCTCTCCCCTGGGTGCGTTGTGTTTTGGTGAGCATTAATGCAGGAAAGCAGCGGGCGGGATGGCGAGCTTGTCCTGCTGCTCCAACACAAGCTACCTTCAGAGCCGGTACGATGCGGGCAATGGGTGAAGTTCGTCAGGAGTACTGCATAAAAAAACGAGTGTGTTGTCGTGGCAGTTGGTGATCAAAGAAATAAAACAAAATAAAATCAATAAATAATAATGTCATAGACTTAAAGTCATACCTTTGAAGTCATAATGCATTGCAAGTGTTATTAGGGAATGTTGTGCTGTGTTTTCAAGCGCTTCAATGTGCTGCTCTGCAAGGTTTGGAGACAGCGCGTGCGTTCACGGAGATCAAGAGCAGCCGCCGCAGGGGAGGGATACCATGGTAAATAGGTTACCTATTTACCATGGTATCTCTCCCCTGGGTGCGTTGTGTTTTGGTGAGCATTAATGCAGGAAAGCAGCGGGCGGGATGGCGAGCTTGTCCTGCTGCTCCAACACAAGCTACCTTCAGAGCCGGTACGATGCGGGCAATGGGTGAAGTTCGTCAGGAGTACTGCATAAAAAAACGAGTGTGTTGTCGTGGCAGTTGGTGATCAAAGAAATAAAACAAAATAAAATCAATAAATAATAATGTCATAGACTTAAAGTCATACCTTTGAAGTCATAATGCATTGCAAGTGTTATTAGGGAATGTTGTGCTGTGTTTTCAAGCGCTTCAATGTGCTGCTCTGCAAGGTTTGGAGACAGCGCGTGCGTTCACGGAGATCAAGAGCAGCCGCCGCAGGGGAGGGATACCATGGTAAATAGGTTACCTATTTACCATGGTATCTCTCCCCTGGGTTCGTTGTGTTTTGGTGAGCATTAATGCAGGAAAGCAGCGGGCGGGATGGCGAGCTTGTCCTGCTGCTCCAACACAAGCTACCTTCAGAGCCGGTACGATGCGGGCAATGGGTGAAGTTCGTCAGGAGTACTGCATAAAAAAACGAGTGTGTTGTCGTGGCAGTTGGTGATCAAAGAAATAAAACAAAATAAAATCAATAAATAATAATGTCATAGACTTAAAGTCATACCTTTGAAGTCATAATGCATTGCAAGTGTTATTAGGGAATGTTGTGCTGTGTTTTCAAGCGCTTCAATGTGCTGCTCTGCAAGGTTTGGAGACAGCGCGTGCGTTCACGGAGATCAAGAGCAGCCGCCGCAGGGGAGGGATACCATGGTAAATAGGTTACCTATTTACCATGGTATCTCTCCCCTGGTTGCGTTGTGTTTTGGTGAGCATTAATGCAGGAAAGCAGCGGGCGGGATGGCGAGCTTGTCCTGCTGCTCCAACACAAGCTACCTTCAGAGCCGGTACGATGCGGGCAATGGGTGAAGTTCGTCAGGAGTACTGCATAAAAAAACGAGTGTGTTGTCGTGGCAGTTGGTGATCAAAGAAATAAAACAAAATAAAATCAATAAATAATAATGTCATAGACTTAAAGTCATACCTTTGAAGTCATAATGCATTGCAAGTGTTATTAGGGAATGTTGTGCTGTGTTTTCAAGCGCTTCAATGTGCTGCTCTGCAAGGTTTGGAGACAGCGCGTGCGTTCACGGAGATCAAGAGCAGCCGCCGCAGGGGAGGGATACCATGGTAAATAGGTTACCTATTTACCATGGTATCTCTCCCCTGGGTGCGTTGTGTTTTGGTGAGCATTAATGCAGGAAAGCAGCGGGCGGGATGGCGAGCTTGTCCTGCTGCTCCAACACAAGCTACCTTCAGAGCCGGTACGATGCGGGCAATGGGTGAAGTTCGTCAGGAGTACTGCATAAAAAAACGAGTGTGTTGTCGTGGCAGTTGGTGATCAAAGAAATAAAACAAAATAAAATCAATAAATAATAATGTCATAGACTTAAAGTCATACCTTTGAAGTCATAATGCATTGCAAGTGTTATTAGGGAATGTTGTGCTGTGTTTTCAAGCGCTTCAATGTGCTGCTCTGCAAGGTTTGGAGACAGCGCGTGCGTTCACGGAGATCAAGAGCAGCCGCCGCAGGGGAGGGATACCATGGTAAATAGGTTACCTATTTACCATGGTATCTCTCCCCTGGGTGCGTTGTGTTTTGGTGAGCATTAATGCAGGAAAGCAGCGGGCGGGATGGCGAGCTTGTCTGCTGCTCCAACACAAGCTACCTTAAGAGCCGGTACGATGCGGGCAATGGGTGAAGTTCGTCAGGAGTACTGCATAAAAAAACGAGTGTGTTGTCGTGGCAGTTGGTGATCAAATAAATAAAACAAAATAAAATAAATAAATAATAATGTCATAGACTTAAAGTCATACCTTTGAAGTCATAATGCATTGCAAGTGTTATTGGGGAATGTTGTGCTGTGTTTTCAAGCGCTTCAATGTGCTGCTCTGCAAGGTTTGGAGAAAGCGCGTGCGTTCACGGAGATCAAGAGCAGCCGCCGCAGGGGAGGGATACCATGGTAAATAGGTTACCTATTTACCATGGTATCTCTCCCCTGGGTGCGTTGTGTTTTGGTGAGCATTAATGCAGGAAAGCAGCGGGCGGGATGGCGAGCTTGTCCTGCTGCTCCAACACAAGCTACCTTAAGAGCCGGTACGATGCGGGCAATGGGTGAAGTTCGTCAGGAGTACTGCATAAAAAAACGAGTGTGTTGTCGTGGCAGTTGGTGATCAAAGAAATAAAACAAAATAAAATCAATAAATAATAATGTCATAGACTTAAAGTCATACCTTTGAAGTCATAATGCATTGCAAGTGTTATTAGGGAATGTTGTGCTGTGTTTTCAAGCGCTTCAATGTGCTGCTCTGCAAGGTTTGGAGACAGCGCGTGCGTTCACGGAGATCAAGAGCAGCCGCCGCAAGGGAGGGATACCATGGTAAATAGGTTACCTATTTACCATGGTATCTCTCCCCTGGGTGCGTTGTGTTTTGGTGAGCATTAATGCAGGAAAGCAGCGGGCGGGATGGCGAGCTTGTCCTGCTGCTCCAACACAAGCTACCTTCAGAGCCGGTACGATGCGGGCAATGGGTGAAGTTCGTCAGGAGTACTGCATAAAAAAACGAGTGTGTTGTCGTGGCAGTTGGTGATCAAATAAATAAAACAAAATAAAATCAATAAATAATAATGTCATAGACTTAAAGTCATACCTTTGAAGTCATAATGCATTGCAAGTGTTATTAGGGAATGTTGTGCTGTGTTTTCAAGCGCTTCAATGTGCTGCTCTGCAAGGTTTGGAGACAGCGCGTGCGTTCACGGAGATCAAGAGCAGCCGCCGCAGGGGAGGGATACCATGGTAAATAGGTTACCTATTTACCATGGTAACTCTCCCCTGGGTGCGTTGTGTTTTGGTGAGCATTAATGCAGGAAAGCAGCGGGCGGGATGGCGAGCTTGTCCTGCTGCTCCAACACAAGCTACCTTCAGAGCCGGTACGATGCGGGCAATGGGTGAAGTTCGTCAGGAGTACTGCATAAAAAAACGAGTGTGTTGTCGTGGCAGTTGGTGATCAAAGAAATAAAACAAAATAAAATCAATAAATAATAATGTCATAGACTTAAAGTCATACCTTTGAAGTCATAATGCATTGCAAGTGTTATTAGGGAATGTTGTGCTGTGTTTTCAAGCGCTTCAATGTGCTGCTCTGCAAGGTTTGGAGACAGCGCGTGCGTTCACGGAGATCAAGAGCAGCCGCCGCAGGGGAGGGATACCATGGTAAATAGGTTACCTATTTACCATGGTATCTCTCCCCTGGGTGCGTTGTGTTTTGGTGAGCATTAATGCAGGAAAGCAGCTGGCGGGATGGCGAGCGTGTCCTGCTGCTCCAACACAAGCTACCTTCAGAGCCGGTACGATGCGGGCAATGGGTGAAGTTCGTCAGGAGTACTGCATAAAAAAACGAGTGTGTTGTCGTGGCAGTTGGTGATCAAAGAAATAAAACAAAATAAAATCAATAAATAATAATGTCATAGACTTAAAGTCATACCTTTGAAGTCATAATGCATTGCAAGTGTTATTAGTGAATGTTGTGCTGTGTTTTCAAGCGCTTCAATGTGCTGCTCTGCAAGGTTTGGAGACAGCGGGTGCGTTCACGGAGATCAAGAGCAGCCGCCGCAGGGGAGGGATACCATGGTAAAGTTACCTATTTACCATGGTATCTCTCCCCTGGGTGCGTTGTGTTTTGGTGAGCAATAATGCAGGAAAGCAGCGGGCGGGATGGCGAGCTTGTCCTGCTGCTCCAACACAAGCTACCTTAAGAGCCGGTACGATGCGGGCAATGGGTGAAGTTCGTCAGGAGTACTGCATAAAAAAACGAGTGTGTTGTCGTGGCAGTTGGTGATCAAAGAAATAAAACAAAATAAAATCAATAAATAATAATGTCATAGACTTAAAGTCATACCTTTGAAGTCATAATGCATTGCAAGTGTTATTAGGGAATGTTGTGCTGTGTTTTCAAGCGCTTCAATGTGCTGCTCTGCAAGGTTTGGAGACAGCGCGTGCGTTCACGGAGATCAAGAGCAGCCGGAGATCAAGAGCAGCCGCCGCAGGGGAGGGATACCATGGTAAATAGGTTACCTATTTACCATGGTATCTCTCCCCTGGGTGCGTTGTGTTTTGGTGAGCATTAATGCAGGAAAGCAGCGGGCGGGATGGCGAGCTTGTCCTGCTGCTCCAACACAAGCTACCTTAAGAGCCGGTACGATGCGGGCAATGGGTGAAGTTCGTCAGGAGTACTGCATAAAAAAACGAGTGTGTTGTCGTGGCAGTTGGTGATCAAAGAAATAAAACAAAATAAAATCAATAAATAATAATGTCATAGACTTAAAGTCATACCTTTGAAGTCATAATGCATTGCAAGTGTTATTAGGGAATGTTGTGCTGTGTTTTCAAGCGCTTCAATGTGCTGCTCTGCAAGGTTTGGAGACAGCGGGTGCGTTCACGGAGATCAAGAGCAGCCGGAGATCAAGAGCAGCCGCCGCAGGGGAGGGATACCATGGTAAATAGGTTACCTATTTACCATGGTATCTCTCCCCTGGGTGCGTTGTGTTTTGGTGAGCATTAATGCAGGAAAGCAGCGGGCGGGATGGCGAGCTTGTCCTGCTGCTCCAACACAAGCTACCTTAAGAGCCGGTACGATGCGGGCAATGGGTGAAGTTCGTCAGGAGTACTGCATAAAAAAACGAGTGTGTTGTCGTGGCAGTTGGTGATTAAAGAAATAAAACAAAATAAAATCAATAAATAATAATGTCATAGACTTAAAGTCATACCTTTGAAGTCATAATGCATTGCAAGTGTTATTAGGGAATGTTGTGCTGTGTTTTCAAGCGCTTCAATGTGCTGCTCTGCAAGGTTTGGAGACAGCGCGTGCGTTCACGGAGATCAAGAGCAGCCGGAGATCAAAAGCAGCCGCCGCAGGGGAGGGATACCATGGTAAATAGGTTACCTATTTACCATGGTATCTCTCCCCTGGGTGCGTTGTGTTTTGGTGAGCATTAATGCAGGAAAGCAGCGGGCGGGATGGCGAGCTTGTCCTGCTGCTCCAACACAAGCTACCTTAAGAGCCGGTACGATGCGGTCAATGGGTGAAGTTCGTCAGGAGTACTGCATAAAAAAACGAGTGTGTTGTCGTGGCAGTTGGTGATCAAAGAAATAAAACAAAATAAAATCAATAAATAATAATGTCATAGACTTAAAGTCATACCTTTGAAGTCATAATGCATTGCAAGTGTTATTAGGGAATGTTGTGCTGTGTTTTCAAGCGCTTCAATGTGCTGCTCTGCAAGGTTTGGAGACAGCGGGTGCGTTCACGGAGATCAAGAGCAGCCGCCGCAGGGGAGGGATACCATGGTAAGGTTACCTATTTACCATGGTATCTCTCCCCTGGGTGCGTTGTGTTTTGGTGAGCATTAATGCAGGAAAGCAGCGGGCGGGATGGCGAGCTTGTCCTGCTGCTCCAACACAAGCTACCTTAAGAGCCGGTACGATGCGGGCAATGGGTGAAGTTCGTCAGGAGTACTGCATAAAAAAACGAGTGTGTTGTCGTGGCAGTTGGTGATTAAAGAAATAAAACAAAATAAAATCAATAAATAATAATGTCATAGACTTAAAGTCATACCTTTGAAGTCATAATGCATTGCAAGTGTTATTAGTGAATGTTGTGCTGTGTTTTCAAGCGCTTCAATGTGCTGCTCTGCAAGGTTTGGAGACAGCGGGTGCGTTCACGGAGATCAAGAGCAGCCGGAGATCAAGAGCAGCCGCCGCAGGGGAGGGATACCATGGTAAGGTTACCTATTTACCATGGTATCTCTCCCCTGGGTGCGTTGTGTTTTGATGAGCAATAATGCAGGAAAGCAGCGGGCGGGATGGCTAGCTTGTCCTGCTGCTCCAACACAAGCTACCTTAAGAGCCGGTACGATGCGGGCAATGGGTGAAGTTCGTCAGGAGTACTGCATAAAAAAACGAGTGTGTTGTCGTGGCAGTTGGTGATCAAAGAAATAAAACAAAATAAAATCAATAAATAATAATGTCATAGACTTAAAGTCATACCTTTGAAGTCATAATGCATTGCAAGTGTTATTAGGGAATGTTGTGCTGTGTTTTCAAGCGCTTCAATGTGCTGCTCTGCAAGGTTTGGAGACAGCGCGTGCGTTCACGGAGATCAAGAGCAGCCGCCGCAGGGGAGGGATACCATGGTAAATAGGTTACCTATTTACCATGGTATCTCTCCCCTGGGTGCGTTGTGTTTTGGTGAGCATTAATGCAGGAAAGCAGCGGGCGGGATGGCGAGCTTGTCCTGCTGCTCCAACACAAGCTACCTTAAGAGCCGGTACGATGCGGGCAATGGGTGAAGTTCGTCAGGAGTACTGCATTAAAAAACGAGTGTGTTGTCGTGGCAGTTGGTGATCAAAGAAATAAAACAAAATAAAATCAATAAATAATAATGTCATAGACTTAAAGTCATACCTTTGAAGTCATAATGCATTGCAAGTGTTATTAGGGAATGTTGTGCTGTGTTTTCAAGCGCTTCAATGTGCTGCTCTCAAGGTTTGGAGACAGCGGGTGCGTTCACGGAGATCAAGAGCAGCCGGAGATCAAGAGCAGCCGCCGCAGGGGGGGGGATACCATGGTAAATAGGTTACCTATTTACCATGGTATCTCTCCCCTGGGTGCGTTGTGTTTTGGTTAGCATTAATGCAGGAAAGCAGCGGGCGGGATGGCGAGCTTGTCCTGCTGCTCCAACACAAGCTACCTTAAGAGCCGGTACGATGCGGGCAATGGGTGAAGTTCGTCAGGAGTACTGCATAAAAAAACGAGTGTGTTGTCGTGGCAGTTGGTGATCAAAGAAATAAAACAAAATAAAATCAATAAATAATAATGTCATAGACTTAAAGTCATACCTTTGAAGTCATAATGCATTGCAAGTGTTATTAGGGAATGTTGTGCTGTGTTTTCAAGCGCTTCAATGTGCTGCTCTGCAAGGTTTGGAGACAGCGCGTGCGTTCACGGAGATCAAGAGCAGCCGCCGCAGGGGAGGGATACCATGGTAAATAGGTTACCTATTTACCATGGTATCTCTCCCCTGGTTGCGTTGTGTTTTGGTGAGCATTAATGCAGGAAAGCAGCGGGCGGGATGGCGAGCTTGTCCTGCTGCTCCAACACAAGCTACCTTCAGAGCCGGTACGATGCGGGCAATGGGTGAAGTTCGTCAGGAGTACTGCATAAAAAAACGAGTGTGTTGTCGTGGCAGTTGGTGATCAAAGAAATAAAACAAAATAAAATCAATAAATAATAATGTCATAGACTTAAAGTCATACCTTTGAAGTCATAATGCATTGCAAGTGTTATTAGGGAATGTTGTGCTGTGTTTTCAAGCGCTTCAATGTGCTGCTCTGCAAGGTTTGGAGACAGCGCGTGCGTTCACGGAGATCAAGAGCAGCCGCCGCAGGGGAGGGATACCATGGTAAATAGGTTACCTATTTACCATGGTATCTCTCCCCTGGGTGCGTTGTGTTTTGGTGAGCATTAATGCAGGAAAGCAGCGGGCGGGATGGCGAGCTTGTCCTGCTGCTCCAACACAAGCTACCTTAAGAGCCGGTACGATGCGGGCAATGGGTGAAGTTCGTCAGGAGTACTGCATAAAAAAACGAGTGTGTTGTCGTGGCAGTTGGTGATCAAAGAAATAAAACAAAATAAAATCAATAAATAATAATGTCATAGACTTAAAGCCATACCTTTGAAGTCATAATGCATTGCAAGTGTTATTAGGGAATGTTGTGCTGTGTTTTCAAGCGCTTCAATGTGCTGCTCTGCAAGGTTTGGAGACAGCGCGTGCGTTCACGGAGATCAAGAGCAGCCGCCGCAGGGGAGGGATACCATGGTAAATAGGTTACGTATTTACCATGGTATCTCTCCCCTGGGTGCGTTGTGTTTTGGTGAGCATTAATGCAGGAAAGCAGCGGGCGGGATGGCGAGCTTGTCCTGCTGCTCCAACACAAGCTACCTTCAGAGCCGGTACGATGCGGGCAATGGGTGAAGTTCGTCAGGAGTACTGCATAAAAAAACGAGTGTGTTGTCGTGGCAGTTGGTGATCAAAGAAATAAAACAAAATAAAATCAATAAATAATAATGTCATAGACTTAAAGCCATACCTTTGAAGTCATAATGCATTGCAAGTGTTATTAGGGAATGTTGTGCTGTGTTTTCAAGCGCTTCAATGTGCTGCTCTGCAAGGTTTGGAGACAGCGCGTGCGTTCACGGAGATCAAGAGCAGCCGCCGCAGGGGAGGGATACCATGGTAAATAGGTTACCTATTTACCATGGTATCTCTCCCCTGGGTGCGTTGTGTTTTGGTGAGCATTAATGCAGGAAAGCAGCGGGCGGGATGGCGAGCTTGTCCTGCTGCTCCAACACAAGCTACCTTCAGAGCCGGTACGATGCGGGCAATGGGTGAAGTTCGTCAGGAGTACTGCATAAAAAAACGAGTGTGTTGTCGTGGCAGTTGGTGATCAAAGAAATAAAACAAAATAAAATCAATAAATAATAATGTCATAGACTTAAAGTCATACCTTTGAAGTCATAATGCATTGCAAGTGTTATTAGGGAATGTTGTGCTGTGTTTTCAAGCGCTTCAATGTGCTGCTCTGCAAGGTTTGGAGACAGCGCGTGCGTTCACGGAGATCAAGAGCAGCCGCCGCAGGGGAGGGATACCATGGTAAATAGGTTACCTATTTACCATGGTATCTCTCCCCTGGGTGCGTTGTGTTTTGGTGAGCATTAATGCAGGAAAGCAGCGGGCGGGATGGCGAGCTTGTCCTGCTGCTCCAACACAAGCTACCTTAAGAGCCGGTACGATGCGGGCAATGGGTGAAGTTCGTCAGGAGTACTGCATAAAAAAACGAGTGTGTTGTCGTGGCAGTTGGTGATCAAAGAAATAAAACAAAATAAAATCAATAAATAATAATGTCATAGACTTAAAGCCATACCTTTGAAGTCATAATGCATTGCAAGTGTTATTAGGGAATGTTGTGCTGTGTTTTCAAGCGCTTCAATGTGCTGCTCTGCAAGGTTTGGAGACAGCGCGTGCGTTCACGGAGATCAAGAGCAGCCGCCGCAGGGGAGGGATACCATGGTAAATAGGTTACGTATTTACCATGGTATCTCTCCCCTGGGTGCGTTGTGTTTTGGTGAGCATTAATGCAGGAAAGCAGCGGGCGGGATGGCGAGCTTGTCCTGCTGCTCCAACACAAGCTACCTTCAGAGCCGGTACGATGCGGGCAATGGGTGAAGTTCGTCAGGAGTACTGCATAAAAAAACGAGTGTGTTGTCGTGGCAGTTGGTGATCAAAGAAATAAAACAAAATAAAATCAATAAATAATAATGTCATAGACTTAAAGTCATACCTTTGAAGTCATAATGCATTGCAAGTGTTATTAGGGAATGTTGTGCTGTGTTTTCAAGCGCTTCAATGTGCTGCTCTGCAAGGTTTGGAGACAGCGCGTGCGTTCACGGAGATCAAGAGCAGCCGCCGCAGGGGAGGGATACCATGGTAAATAGGTTACCTATTTACCATGGTATCTCTCCCCTGGGTGCGTTGTGTTTTGGTGAGCATTAATGCAGGAAAGCAGCGGGCGGGATGGCGAGCTTGTCCTGCTGCTCCAACACAAGCTACCTTAAGAGCCGGTACGATGCGGGCAATGGGTGAAGTTCGTCAGGAGTACTGCATAAAAAAACGAGTGTGTTGTCGTGGCAGTTGGTGATCAAAGAAATAAAACAAAATAAAATCAATAAATAATAATGTCATAGACTTAAAGCCATACCTTTGAAGTCATAATGCATTGCAAGTGTTATTAGGGAATGTTGTGCTGTGTTTTCAAGCGCTTCAATGTGCTGCTCTGCAAGGTTTGGAGACAGCGCGTGCGTTCACGGAGATCAAGAGCAGCCGCCGCAGGGGAGGGATACCATGGTAAATAGGTTACGTATTTACCATGGTATCTCTCCCCTGGGTGCGTTGTGTTTTGGTGAGCATTAATGCAGGAAAGCAGCGGGCGGGATGGCGAGCTTGTCCTGCTGCTCCAACACAAGCTACCTTCAGAGCCGGTACGATGCGGGCAATGGGTGAAGTTCGTCAGGAGTACTGCATAAAAAAACGAGTGTGTTGTCGTGGCAGTTGGTGATCAAAGAAATAAAACAAAATAAAATCAATAAATAATAATGTCATAGACTTAAAGCCATACCTTTGAAGTCATAATGCATTGCAAGTGTTATTAGGGAATGTTGTGCTGTGTTTTCAAGCGCTTCAATGTGCTGCTCTGCAAGGTTTGGAGACAGCGCGTGCGTTCACGGAGATCAAGAGCAGCCGCCGCAGGGGAGGGATACCATGGTAAATAGGTTACCTATTTACCATGGTATCTCTCCCCTGGGTGCGTTGTGTTTTGGTGAGCATTAATGCAGGAAAGCAGCGGGCGGGATGGCGAGCTTGTCCTGCTGCTCCAACACAAGCTACCTTCAGAGCCGGTACGATGCGGGCAATGGGTGAAGTTCGTCAGGAGTACTGCATAAAAAAACGAGTGTGTTGTCGTGGCAGTTGGTGATCAAAGAAATAAAACAAAATAAAATCAATAAATAATAATGTCATAGACTTAAAGTCATACCTTTGAAGTCATAATGCATTGCAAGTGTTATTAGGGAATGTTGTGCTGTGTTTTCAAGCGCTTCAATGTGCTGCTCTGCAAGGTTTGGAGACAGCGCGTGCGTTCACGGAGATCAAGAGCAGCCGCCGCAGGGGAGGGATACCATGGTAAATAGGTTACCTATTTACCATGGTATCTCTCCCCTGGGTGCGTTGTGTTTTGGTGAGCATTAATGCAGGAAAGCAGCGGGCGGGATGGCGAGCTTGTCCTGCTGCTCCAACACAAGCTACCTTAAGAGCCGGTACGATGCGGGCAATGGGTGAAGTTCGTCAGGAGTACTGCATAAAAAAACGAGTGTGTTGTCGTGGCAGTTGGTGATCAAAGAAATAAAACAAAATAAAATCAATAAATAATAATGTCATAGACTTAAAGCCATACCTTTGAAGTCATAATGCATTGCAAGTGTTATTAGGGAATGTTGTGCTGTGTTTTCAAGCGCTTCAATGTGCTGCTCTGCAAGGTTTGGAGACAGCGCGTGCGTTCACGGAGATCAAGAGCAGCCGCCGCAGGGGAGGGATACCATGGTAAATAGGTTACGTATTTACCATGGTATCTCTCCCCTGGGTGCGTTGTGTTTTGGTGAGCATTAATGCAGGAAAGCAGCGGGCGGGATGGCGAGCTTGTCCTGCTGCTCCAACACAAGCTACCTTCAGAGCCGGTACGATGCGGGCAATGGGTGAAGTTCGTCAGGAGTACTGCATAAAAAAACGAGTGTGTTGTCGTGGCAGTTGGTGATCAAAGAAATAAAACAAAATAAAATCAATAAATAATAATGTCATAGACTTAAAGTCATACCTTTGAAGTCATAATGCATTGCAAGTGTTATTAGGGAATGTTGTGCTGTGTTTTCAAGCGCTTCAATGTGCTGCTCTGCAAGGTTTGGAGACAGCGCGTGCGTTCACGGAGATCAAGAGCAGCCGCCGCAGGGGAGGGATACCATGGTAAATAGGTTACCTATTTACCATGGTATCTCTCCCCTGGGTGCGTTGTGTTTTGGTGAGCATTAATGCAGGAAAGCAGCGGGCGGGATGGCGAGCTTGTCCTGCTGCTCCAACACAAGCTACCTTCAGAGCCGGTACGATGCGGGCAATGGGTGAAGTTCGTCAGGAGTACTGCATAAAAAAACGAGTGTGTTGTCGTGGCAGTTGGTGATCAAAGAAATAAAACAAAATAAAATCAATAAATAATAATGTCATAGACTTAAAGCCATACCTTTGAAGTCATAATGCATTGCAAGTGTTATTAGGGAATGTTGTGCTGTGTTTTCAAGCGCTTCAATGTGCTGCTCTGCAAGGTTTGGAGACAGCGCGTGCGTTCACGGAGATCAAGAGCAGCCGGAGATCAAGAGCAGCCGCCGCAGGGGAGGGATACCATGGTAAATAGGTTACCTATTTACCATGGTATCTCTCCCCTGGGTGCGTTGTGTTTTGGTGAGCATTAATGCAGGAAAGCAGCGGGCGGGATGGCGAGCTTGTCCTGCTGCTCCAACACAAGCTACCTTAAGAGCCGGTACGATGCGGGCAATGGGTGAAGTTCGTCAGGAGTACTGCATAAAAAAACGAGTGTGTTGTCGTGGCAGTTGGTGATCAAAGAAATAAAACAAAATAAAATCAATAAATAATAATGTCATAGACTTAAAGTCATACCTTTGAAGTCATAATGCATTGCAAGTGTTATTAGGGAATGTTGTGCTGTGTTTTCAAGCGCTTCAATGTGCTGCTCTGCAAGGTTTGGAGACAGCGCGTGCGTTCACGGAGATCAAGAGCAGCCGCCGCAGGGGAGGGATACCATGGTTAATAGGTTACCTATTTACCATGGTATCTCTCCCCTGGGTGCGTTGTGTTTTGGTGAGCATTAATGCAGGAAAGCAGCGGGCGGGATGGCGAGCTTGTCCTGCTGCTCCAACACAAGCTACCTTAAGAGCCGGTACGATGCGGGCAATGGGTGAAGTTCGTCAGGAGTACTGAATAAAAAAACGAGTGTGTTGTCGTGGCAGTTGGTGATCAAAGAAATAAAACAAAATAAAATCAATAAATAATAATGTCATAGACTTAAAGTCATACCTTTGAAGTCATAATGCATTGCAAGTGTTATTAGGGAATGTTGTGCTGTGTTTTCAAGCGCTTCAATGTGCTGCTCTGCAAGGTTTGGAGACAGCGCGTGCGTTCACGGAGATCAAGAGCAGCCGCCGCAGGGGAGGGATACCATGGTAAATAGGTTACCTATTTACCATGGTATCTCTCCCCTGGGTGCGTTGTGTTTTGGTGAGCATTAATGCAGGAAAGCAGCGGGCGGGATGGCGAGCTTGTCCTGCTGCTCCAACACAAGCTACCTTCAGAGCCGGTACGATGCGGGCAATGGGTGAAGTTCGTCAGGAGTACTGCATAAAAAAAACGAGTGTGTTGTCGTGGCAGTTGGTGATCAAAGAAATAAAACAAAATAAAATCAATAAATAATAATGTCATAGACTTAAAGTCATACCTTTGAAGTCATAATGCATTGCAAGTGTTATTAGGGAATGTTGTGCTGTGTTTTCAAGCGCTTCAATGTGCTGCTCTGCAAGGTTTGGAGACAGCGCGTGCGTTCACGGAGATCAAGAGCAGCCGCCGCAGGGGAGGGATACCATGGTAAATAGGTTACCTATTTACCATGGTATCTCTCCCCTGGGTGCGTTGTGTTTTGGTGAGCATTAATGCAGGAAAGAAGCGGGCGGGATGGCGAGCTTGTCCTGCTGCTCCAACACAAGCTACCTTAAGAGCCGGTACGATGCGGGCAATGGGTGAAGTTCGTCAGGAGTACTGCATAAAAAAACGAGTGTGTTGTCGTGGCAGTTGGTGATCAAAGAAATAAAACAAAATAAAATCAATAAATAATAATGTCATAGACTTAAAGTCATACCTTTGAAGTCATAATGCATTGCAAGTGTTATTAGGGAATGTTGTGCTGTGTTTTCAAGCGCTTCAATGTGCTGCTCTGCAAGGTTTGGAGACAGCGCGTGCGTTCACGGAGATCAAGAGCAGCCGCCGCAGGGGAGGGATACCATGGTAAATAGGTTACCTATTTCCCATGGTATCTCTCCCCTGGGTGCGTTGTGTTTTGGTGAGCATTAATGCAGGAAAGCAGAAATGTGCTGCTCTGCAAGGTTTGGAGACAGCGCGTGCGTTCACGGAGATCAAGAGCAGCCGCCGCAGGGGAGGGATACCATGGTAAATAGGTTACCTATTTACCATGGTATCTCTCCCCTGCATTAATGCAGGAAAGCAGAAATGTGCTGCTCTGCAAGGTTTGGAGACAGCGCGTGCGTTCACGGAGATCAAGAGCAGCCGCCGCAGGGGAGGGATACCTATTTACCATGGTATCTCTCCCCTGGGTGCGTTGTGTTTTGGTGAGCATTAATGCAGGAAAGCAGAGGGCGGGATGGCGAGCTTGTCCTGCTGCTCCAACACAAGCTACCTTAAGAGCCGGTACGATGCGGGCAATGGGTGAAGTTCGTCAGGAGTACTGCATAAAAAAACGAGTGTGTTGTCGTGGCAGTTGGTGATCAAAGAAATAAAACAAAATAAAATCAATAAATAATAATGTCATAGACTTAAATTCATACCTTTGAAGTCATAATGCATTGCAAGTGTTATTAGGGAATGTTGTGCTGTGTTTTCAAGCGCTTCAATGTGCTGCTCTGCAAGGTTTGGAGACAGCGCGTGCGTTCACGGAGTTCAAGAGCAGCCGCCGCAGGGGAGGGATACCATGGTAAATAGGTTACCTATTTACCATGGTATCTCTCCCCTGGGTACGTTGTGTTTTGGTGAGCATTAATGCAGGAAAGCAGCGGGCGGGATGGCGAGCTTGTCCTGCTGCTCCAACACAAGCTACCTTGAGAGCCGGTACGATGCGGGCAATGGGTGAAGTTCGTCAGGAGTACTGCATAAAAAAACGAGTGTGTTGTCGTGGCAGTTGGTGATCAAAGAAATAAAACAAAATAAAATCAATAAATAATAATGTCATAGACTTAAAGTCATACCTTTGAAGTCATAATGCATTGCAAGTGTTATTAGGGAATGTTGTGCTGTGTTTTCAAGCGCTTCAATGTGCTGCTCTGCAAGGTTTGGAGACAGCGGGTGCGTTCACGGAGATCAAGAGCAGCCGCCGCAGGGGAGGGATACCATGGTAAATAGGTTACCTATTTACCATGGTATCTCTCCCCTGGGTGCGTTGTGTTTTGGTGAGCATTAATGCAGGAAAGCAGCGGGCGGGATGGCGAGCTTGTCCTGCTGCTCCAACACAAGCTACCTTCAGAGCCGGTACGATGCGGGCAATGGGTGAAGTTCGTCAGGAGTACTGCATAAAAAAACGAGTGTGTTGTCGTGGCAGTTGGTGATCAAAGAAATAAAACAAAATAAAATCAATAAATAATAATGTCATAGACTTAAAGTCATACCTTTGAAGTCATAATGCATTGCAAGTGTTATTAGGGAATGTTGTGCTGTGTTTTCAAGCGCTTCAATGTGCTGCTCTGCAAGGTTTGGAGACAGCGCGTGCGTTCACGGAGATCAAGAGCAGCCGCCGCAGGGGAGGGATACCATGGTAAATAGGTTACCTATTTACCATGGTATCTCTCCCCTGGGTGCGTTGTGTTTTGGTGAGCATTAATGCAGGAAAGCAGCGGGCGGGATGGCGAGCTTGTCCTGCTGCTCCAACACAAGCTACCTTCAGAGCCGGTACGATGCGGGCAATGGGTGAAGTTCGTCAGGAGTACTGCATAAAAAAACGAGTGTGTTGTCGTGGCAGTTGGTGATCAAAGAAATAAAACAAAATAAAATCAATAAATAATAATGTCATAGACTTAAAGTCATACCTTTGAAGTCATAATGCATTGCAAGTGTTATTAGGGAATGTTGTGCTGTGTTTTCAAGCGCTTCAATGTGCTGCTCTGCAAGGTTTGGAGACAGCGCGTGCGTTCACGGAGATCAAGAGCAGCCGCCGCAGGGGAGGGATACCATGGTAAATAGGTTACCTATTTACCATGGTATCTCTCCCCTGGGTGCGTTGTGTTTTGGTGAGCATTAATGCAGGAAAGCAGCGGGCGGGATGGCGAGCTTGTCCTGCTGCTCCAACACAAGCTACCTTCAGAGCCGGTACGATGCGGGCAATGGGTGAAGTTCGTCAGGAGTACTGCATAAAAAAACGAGTGTGTTGTCGTGGCAGTTGGTGATCAAAGAAATAAAACAAAATAAAATCAATAAATAATAATGTCATAGACTTAAAGTCATACCTTTGAAGTCATAATGCATTGCAAGTGTTATTAGGGAATGTTGTGCTGTGTTTTCAAGCGCTTCAATGTGCTGCTCTGCAAGGTTTGGAGACAGCGCGTGCGTTCACGGAGATCAAGAGCAGCCGCCGCAGGGGAGGGATACCATGGTAAATAGGTTACCTATTTACCATGGTATCTCTCCCCTGGGTGCGTTGTGTTTTGGTGAGCATTAATGCAGGAAAGCAGCGGGCGGGATGGCGAGCTTGTCCTGCTGCTCCAACACAAGCTACCTTCAGAGCCGGTACGATGCGGGCAATGGGTGAAGTTCGTCAGGAGTACTGCATAAAAAAACGAGTGTGTTGTCGTGGCAGTTGGTGATCAAAGAAATAAAACAAAATAAAATCAATAAATAATAATGTCATAGACTTAAAGTCATACCTTTGAAGTCATAATGCATTGCAAGTGTTATTAGGGAATGTTGTGCTGTGTTTTCAAGCGCTTCAATGTGCTGCTCTGCAAGGTTTGGAGACAGCGCGTGCGTTCACGGAGATCAAGAGCAGCCGCCGCAGGGGAGGGATACCATGGTAAATAGGTTACCTATTTACCATGGTATCTCTCCCCTGGGTGCGTTGTGTTTTGGTGAGCATTAATGCAGGAAAGCAGCGGGCGGGATGGCGAGCTTGTCCTGCTGCTCCAACACAAGCTACCTTCAGAGCCGGTACGATGCGGGCAATGGGTGAAGTTCGTCAGGAGTACTGCATAAAAAAACGAGTGTGTTGTCGTGGCAGTTGGTGATCAAAGAAATAAAACAAAATAAAATCAATAAATAATAATGTCATAGACTTAAAGTCATACCTTTGAAGTCATAATGCATTGCAAGTGTTATTAGGGAATGTTGTGCTGTGTTTTCAAGCGCTTCAATGTGCTGCTCTGCAAGGTTTGGAGACAGCGCGTGCGTTCACGGAGATCAAGAGCAGCCGCCGCAGGGGAGGGATACCATGGTAAATAGGTTACCTATTTACCATGGTATCTCTCCCCTGGGTGCGTTGTGTTTTGGTGAGCATTAATGCAGGAAAGCAGCGGGCGGGATGGCGAGCTTGTCCTGCTGCTCCAACACAAGCTACCTTAAGAGCCGGTACGATGCGGGCAATGGGTGAAGTTCGTCAGGAGTACTGCATAAAAAAACGAGTGTGTTGTCGTGGCAGTTGGTGATCAAAGAAATAAAACAAAATAAAATCAATAAATAATAATGTCATAGACTTAAAGTCATACCTTTGAAGTCATAATGCATTGCAAGTGTTATAAGGGAATGTTGTGCTGTGTTTTCAAGCGCTTCAATGTGCTGCTCTGCAAGGTTTGGAGACAGCGCGTGCGTTCACGGAGATCAAGAGCAGCCGCCGCAGGGGAGGGATACCATGGTAAATAGGTTACCTATTTACCATGGTATCTCTCCCCTGGGTGCGTTGTGTTTTGGTGAGCATTAATGCAGGAAAGCAGCTGGCGGGATGGCGAGCGTGTCCTGCTGCTCCAACACAAGCTACCTTCAGAGCCGGTACGATGCGGGCAATGGGTGAAGTTCGTCAGGAGTACTGCATAAAAAAACGAGTGTGTTGTCGTGGCAGTTGGTGATCAAAGAAATAAAACAAAATAAAATCAATAAATAATAATGTCATAGACTTAAAGTCATACCTTTGAAGTCATAATGCATTGCAAGTGTTATTAGGGAATGTTGTGCTGTGTTTTCAAGCGCTTCAATGTGCTGCTCTGCAAGGTTTGGAGACAGCGCGTGCGTTCACGGAGATCAAGTGCAGCCGCCGCAGGGGAGGGATACCATGGTAAATAGGTTACCTATTTACCATGGTATCTCTCCCCTGGGTGCGTTGTGTTTTGGTGAGCATTAATGCAGGAAAGCAGCGGGCGGGATGGCGAGCTTGTCCTGCTGCTCCAACACAAGCTACCTTAAGAGCCGGTACGATGCGGGCAATGGGTGAAGTTCGTCAGGAGTACTGCATAAAAAAACGAGTGTGTTGTCGTGGCAGTTGGTGATCAAAGAAATAAAACAAAATAAAATCAATAAATAATAATGTCATAGACTTAAAGTCATACCTTTGAAGTCATAATGCATTGCAAGTGTTATTAGGGAATGTTGTGCTGTGTTTTCAAGCGCTTCAATGTGCTGCTCTGCAAGGTTTGGAGACAGCGCGTGTGTTCACGGAGATCAAGAGCAGCCGGAGATCAAGAGCAGCCGCCGCAGGGGAGGGATACCATGGTAAGGTTACCTATTTACCATGGTATCTCTCCCCTGGGTGCGTTGTGTTTTGGTGAGCAATAATGCAGGAAAGCAGCGGGCGGGATGGCGAGCTTGTCCTGCTGCTCCAACACAAGCTACCTTAATAGCCGGTACGATGCGGGCAATGGGTGAAGTTCGTCAGGAGTACTGCATAAAAAAAAACGAGTGTGTTGTCGTGGCAGTTGGTGATCAAAGAAATAAAACAAAATAAAATCAATAAATAATAATGTCATAGACTTAAAGTCATACCTTTGAAGTCATAATGCATTGCAAGTGTTATTAGGGAATGTTGTGCTGTGTTTTCAAGCGCTTCAATGTGCTGCTCTGCAAGGTTTGGAGACAGCGCGTGCGTTCACGGAGATCAAGAGCAGCCGGAGATCAAGAGCAGCCGCCGCAGGGGAGGGATACCATGGTAAATAGGTTACCTATTTACCATGGTATCTCTCCCCTGGGTGCGTTGTGTTTTGGTGAGCATTAATGCAGGAAGGCAGCGGGCGGGATGGCGAGCTTGTCCTGCTGCTCCAACACAAGCTACCTTAAGAGCCGGTACGATGCGGGCAATGGGTGAAGTTCGTCAGGAGTACTGCATAAAAAAACGAGTGTGTTGTCGTGGCAGTTGGTGATCAAAGAAATAAAACAAAATAAAATCAATAAATAATAATGTCATAGACTTAAAGTCATACTTTGAAGTCATAATGCATTGCAAGTGTTATTAGGGAATGTTGTGCTGTGTTTTCAAGCGCTTCAATGTGCTGCTCTGCAAGGTTTGGAGACAGCGCGTGCGTTCACGGAGATCAAGAGCAGCCGCCGCAGGGGAGGGATACCATGGTAAATAGGTTACCTATTTACCATGGTATCTCTCCCCTGGGTGCGTTGTGTTTTGGTGAGCATTAATGCAGGAAAGCAGCGGGCGGGATGGCGAGCTTGTCCTGCTGCTCCAACACAAGCTACCTTAAGAGCCGGTACGATGCGGGCAATGGGTGAAGTTCGTCAGGAGTACTGCATAAAAAAACGAGTGTGTTGTCGTGGCAGTTGGTGATCAAAGAAATAAAACAAAATAAAATCAATAAATAATAATGTCATAGACTTAAAGTCATACCTTTGAAGTCATAATGCATTGCAAGTGTTATTAGGGAATGTTGTGCTGTGTTTTCAAGCGCTTCAATGTGCTGCTCTGCAAGGTTTGGAGACAGCGCGTGTGTTCACGGAGATCAAGAGCAGCCGGAGATCAAGAGCAGCCGCCGCAGGGGAGGGATACCATGGTAAGGTTACCTATTTACCATGGTATCTCTCCCCTGGGTGCGTTGTGTTTTGGTGAGCAATAATGCAGGAAAGCAGCGGGCGGGATGGCGAGCTTGTCCTGCTGCTCCAACACAAGCTACCTTAATAGCCGGTACGATGCGGGCAATGGGTGAAGTTCGTCAGGAGTACTGCATAAAAAAAAACGAGTGTGTTGTCGTGGCAGTTGGTGATCAAAGAAATAAAACAAAATAAAATCAATAAATAATAATGTCATAGACTTAAAGTCATACCTTTGAAGTCATAATGCATTGCAAGTGTTATTAGGGAATGTTGTGCTGTGTTTTCAAGCGCTTCAATGTGCTGCTCTGCAAGGTTTGGAGACAGCGCGTGCGTTCACGGAGATCAAGAGCAGCCGGAGATCAAGAGCAGCCGCCGCAGGGGAGGGATACCATGGTAAATAGGTTACCTATTTACCATGGTATCTCTCCCCTGGGTGCGTTGTGTTTTGGTGAGCATTAATGCAGGAAAGCAGCGGGCGGGATGGCGAGCTTGTCCTGCTGCTCCAACACAAGCTACCTTAAGAGCCGGTACGATGCGGGCAATGGGTGAAGTTCGTCAGGAGTACTGCATAAAAAAACGAGTGTGTTGTCGTGGCAGTTGGTGATCAAAGAAATAAAACAAAATAAAATCAATAAATAATAATGTCATAGACTTAAAGTCATACCTTTGAAGTCATAATGCATTGCAAGTGTTATTAGGAATTGTTGTGCTGTGTTTTCAAGCGCTTCAATGTGCTGCTCTGCAAGGTTTGGAGACAGCGGGTGCGTTCACGGAGATCAAGAGCAGCCGCCGCAGGGGAGGGATACCATGGTAAGGTTACCTATTTACCATGGTATCTCTCCCCTGGGTGCGTTGTGTTTTGGTGAGCATTAATGCAGGAAAGCAGCGGGCGGGATGGCGAGCTTGTCCTGCTGCTCCAACACAAGCTACCTTAAGAGCCGGTACGATGCGGGCAATGGGTGAAGTTCGTCATGAGTACTGCATAAAAAAACGAGTGTGTTGTCGTGGCAGTTGGTGATCAAAGAAATAAAACAAAATAAAATCAATAAATAATAATGTCATAGACTTAAAGTCATACCTTTGAAGTCATAATGCATTGCAAGTGTTATTAGTGAATGTTGTGCTGTGTTTTCAAGCGCTTCAATGTGCTGCTCTGCAAGGTTTGGAGACAGCGGGTGCGTTTACGGAGATCAAGAGCAGCCGCCGCAGGGGAGGGATACCATGGTAAAGTTACCTATTTACCATGGTATCTCTCCCCTGGGTGCGTTGTGTTTTGGTGAGCAATAATGCAGGAAAGCAGCGGGCGGGATGGCGAGCTTGTCCTGCTGCTCCAACACAAGCTACCTTAAGAGCCGGTACGATGCGGGCAATGGGTGAAGTTCGTCAGGAGTACTGCATAAAAAAACGAGTGTGTTGTCGTGGCAGTTGGTGATCAAAGAAATAAAACAAAATAAAATCAATAAATAATAATGTCATAGACTTAAAGTCATACCTTTGAAGTCATAATGCATTGCAAGTGTTATTAGGGAATGTTGTGCTGTGTTTTCAAGCGCTTCAATGTGCTGCTCTGCAAGGTTTGGAGACAGCGCGTGCGTTCACGGAGATCAAGAGCAGCCGGAGATCAAGAGCAGCCGCCGCAGGGGAGGGATACCATGGTAAATAGGTTACCTATTTACCATGGTATCTCTCCCCTGGGTGCGTTGTGTTTTGGTGAGCATTAATGCAGGAAAGCAGCGGGCGGGATGGCGAGCTTGTCCTGCTGCTCCAACACAAGCTACCTTAAGAGCCGGTACGATGCGGGCAATGGGTGAAGTTCGTCAGGAGTACTGCATAAAAAAACGAGTGTGTTGTCGTGGCAGTTGGTGATCAAAGAAATAAAACAAAATAAAATCAATAAATAATAATGTCATAGACTTAAAGTCATACCTTTGAAGTCATAATGCATTGCAAGTGTTATTAGGGAATGTTGTGCTGTGTTTTCAAGCGCTTCAATGTGCTGCTCTGCAAGGTTTGGAGACAGCGGGTGCGTTCACGGAGATCAAGAGCAGCCGGAGATCAAGAGCAGCCGCCGCAGGGGAGGGATACCATGGTAAATAGGTTACCTATTTACCATGGTATCTCTCCCCTGGGTGCGTTGTGTTTTGGTGAGCATTAATGCAGGAAAGCAGCGGGCGGGATGGCGAGCTTGTCCTGCTGCTCCAACACAAGCTACCTTAAGAGCCGGTACGATGCGGGCAATGGGTGAAGTTCGTCAGGAGTACTGCATAAAAAAACGAGTGTGTTGTCGTGGCAGTTGGTGATTAAAGAAATAAAACAAAATAAAATCAATAAATAATAATGTCATAGACTTAAAGTCATACCTTTGAAGTCATAATGCATTGCAAGTGTTATTAGGGAATGTTGTGCTGTGTTTTCAAGCGCTTCAATGTGCTGCTCTGCAAGGTTTGGAGACAGCGGGTGCGTTCACGGAGATCAAGAGCAGCCGGAGATCAAAAGCAGCCGCCGCAGGGGAGGGATACCATGGTAAATAGGTTACCTATTTACCATGGTATCTCTCCCCTGGGTGCGTTGTGTTTTGGTGAGCATTAATGCAGGAAAGCAGCGGGCGGGATGGCGAGCTTGTCCTGCTGCTCCAACACAAGCTACCTTAAGAGCCGGTACGATGCGGGCAATGGGTGAAGTTCGTCATGAGTACTGCATAAAAAAACGAGTGTGTTGTCGTGGCAGTTGGTGATCAAAGAAATAAAACAAAATAAAATCAATAAATAATAATGTCATAGACTTAAAGTCATACCTTTGAAGTCATAATGCATTGCAAGTGTTATTAGTGAATGTTGTGCTGTGTTTTCAAGCGCTTCAATGTGCTGCTCTGCAAGGTTTGGAGACAGCGGGTGCGTTCACGGAGATCAAGAGCAGCCGCCGCAGGGGAGGGATACCATGGTAAGGTTACCTATTTAGCATGGTATCTCTCCCCTGGGTGCGTTGTGTTTTGGTGAGCAATAATGCAGGAAAGCAGCGGGCGGGATGGCGAGCTTGTCCTGCTGCTCCAACACAAGCTACCTTAAGAGCCGGCATGATGCGGGCAATGGGTGAAGTTCGTCAGGAGTACTGCATAAAAAAACGAGTGTGTTGTCGTGGCAGTTGGTGATCAAAGAAATAAAACAAAATAAAATCAATAAATAATAATGTCATAGACTTAAAGTCATACCTTTGAAGTCATAATGCATTGCAAGTGTTATTAGGGAATGTTGTGCTGTGTTTTCAAGCGCTTCAATGTGCTGCACTGCAAGGTTTGGAGACAGCGCGTGCGTTCACGGAGATCAAGAGCAGCCGGAGATCAAGAGCAGCTGCCGCAGGGGAGGGATACCATGGTAAATAGGTTACCTATTTACCATGGTATCTCTCCCCTGGGTGCGTTGTGTTTTGGAGAGCATTAATGCAGGAAAGCAGCGGGCGGGATGGCGAGCTTGTCCTGCTGCTCCAACACAAGCTACCTTAAGAGCCGGTACGATGCGGGCAATGGGTGAAGTTCGTCATGAGTACTGCATAAAAAAACGAGTGTGTTGTCGTGGCAGTTGGTGATCAAAGAAATAAAACAAAATAAAATCAATAAATAATAATGTCATAGACTTAAAGTCATACCTTTGAAGTCATAATGCATTGCAAGTGTTATTAGGGAATGTTGTGCTGTGTTTTCAAGCGCTTCAATGTGCTGCTCTGCAAGGTTTGGAGACAGCGGGTGCGTTCACGGAGATCAAGAGCAGCCGCCGCAGGGGAGGGATACCATGGTAAATAGGTTACGTATTTACCATGGTATCTCTCCCCTGGGTGCGTTGTGTTTTGGTGAGCATTAATGCAGGAAAGCAGCGGGCGGGATGGCGAGCTTGTCCTGCTGCTCCAACACAAGCTACCTTCAGAGCCGGTACGATGCGGGCAATGGGTGAAGTTCGTCAGGAGTACTGCATTAAAAAACGAGTGTGTTGTCGTGGCAGTTGGTGATCAAAGAAATAAAACAAAATAAAATCAATAAATAATAATGTCATAGACTTAAAGTCATACCTTTGAAGTCATAATGCATTGCAAGTGTTATTAGGGAATGTTGTGCTGTGTTTTCAAGCGCTTCAATGTGCTGCTCTCAAGGTTTGGAGACAGCGGGTGCGTTCACGGAGATCAAGAGCAGCCGGAGATCAAGAGCAGCCGCCGCAGGGGGGGGGATACCATGGTAAATAGGTTACCTATTTACCATGGTATCTCTCCCCTGGGTGCGTTGTGTTTTGGTTAGCATTAATGCAGGAAAGCAGCGGGCGGGATGGCGAGCTTGTCCTGCTGCTCCAACACAAGCTACCTTAAGAGCCGGTACGATGCGGGCAATGGGTGAAGTTCGTCAGGAGTACTGCATAAAAAAACGAGTGTGTTGTCGTGGCAGTTGGTGATCAAAGAAATAAAACAAAATAAAATCAATAAATAATAATGTCATAGACTTAAAGTCATACCTTTGAAGTCATAATGCATTGCAAGTGTTATTAGGGAATGTTGTGCTGTGTTTTCAAGCGCTTCAATGTGCTGCTCTGCAAGGTTTGGAGACAGCGGGTGCGTTCATGGAGATCAGAGCAGCCGGAGATCAAGAGCAGCCGCCGCAGGGGAGGGATACCATGGTAAATAGGTTACCTATTTACCATGGTATCTCTCCCCTGGGTGCGTTGTGTTTTGGTGAGCATTAATGCAGGAAAGCAGCGGGCGGGATGGCGAGCTTGTCCTGCTGCTCCAACACAAGCTACCTTAAGAGCCGGTACGATGCGGGCAATGGGTGAAGTTCGTCAGGAGTACTGCATAAAAAAACGAGTGTGTTGTCGTGGCAGTTGGTGATCAAAGAAATAAAACAAAATAAAATCAATAAATAATAATGTCATAGACTTAAAGTCATACCTTTGAAGTCATAATGCATTGCAAGTGTTATTAGGGAATGTTGTGCTGTGTTTTCAAGCGCTTCAATGTGCTGCTCTGCAAGGTTTGGAGACAGCGCGTGCGTTCACGGAGATCAAGAGCAGCCGCCGCAGGGGAGGGATACCATGGTAAATAGGTTACCTATTTACCATGGTATCTCTCACCTGGGTGCGTTGTGTTTTGGTGAGCATTAATGCAGGAAAGCAGCGGGCGGGATGGCGAGCTTGTCCTGCTGCTCCAACACAAGCTACCTTAAGAGCCGGTACGATGCGGGCAATGGGTGAAGTTCGTCAGGAGTACTGCATAAAAAAACGAGTGTGTTGTCGTGGCAGTTGGTGATCAAAGAAATAAAACAAAATAAAATCAATAAATAATAATGTCATAGACTTAAAGTCATACCTTTGAAGTCATAATGCATTGCAAGTGTTATTAGGGAATGTTGTGCTGTGTTTTCAAGCGCTTCAATGTGCTGCTCTGCAAGGTTTGGAGACAGCGGGTGCGTTCATGGAGATCAGAGCAGCCGGAGATCAAGAGCAGCCGCCGCAGGGGAGGGATACCATGGTAAATAGGTTACCTATTTACCATGGTATCTCTCCCCTGGGTGCGTTGTGTTTTGGTGAGCATTAATGCAGGAAAGCAGCGGGCGGGATGGCGAGCTTGTCCTGCTGCTCCAACACAAGCTACCTTAAGAGCCGGTACGATGCGGGCAATGGGTGAAGTTCGTCAGGAGTACTGCATAAAAAAAACGAGTGTGTTGTCGTGGCAGTTGGTGATCAAAGAAATAAAACAAAATAAAATCAATAAATAATAATGTCATAGACTTAAAGTCATACCTTTGAAGTCATAATGCATTGCAAGTGTTATTAGGGAATGTTGTGCTGTGTTTTCAAGCGCTTCAATGTGCTGCTCTGCAAGGTTTGGAGACAGCGCGTGCGTTCACGGAGATCAAGAGCAGCCGCCGCAGGGGAGGGATACCATGGTAAATAGGTTACCTATTTACCATGGTATCTCTCCCCTGGGTGCGTTGTGTTTTGGTGAGCATTAATGCAGGAAAGCAGCGGGCGGGATGGCGAGCTTGTCCTGCTGCTCCAACACAAGCTACCTTAAGAGCCGGTACGATGCGGGCAATGGGTGAAGTTCGTCAGGAGTACTGCATTAAAAAACGAGTGTGTTGTCGTGGCAGTTGGTGATCAAAGAAATAAAACAAAATAAAATCAATAAATAATAATGTCATAGACTTAAAGTCATACCTTTGAAGTCATAATGCATTGCAAGTGTTATTAGGGAATGTTGTGCTGTGTTTTCAAGCGCTTCAATGTGCTGCTCTCAAGGTTTGGAGACAGCGGGTGCGTTCACGGAGATCAAGAGCAGCCGGAGATCAAGAGCAGCCGCCGCAGGGGGGGGGATACCATGGTAAATAGGTTACCTATTTACCATGGTATCTCTCCCCTGGGTGCGTTGTGTTTTGGTTAGCATTAATGCAGGAAAGCAGCGGGCGGGATGGCGAGCTTGTCCTGCTGCTCCAACACAAGCTACCTTAAGAGCCGGTACGATGCGGGCAATGGGTGAAGTTCGTCAGGAGTACTGCATAAAAAAACGAGTGTGTTGTCGTGGCAGTTGGTGATCAAAGAAATAAAACAAAATAAAATCAATAAATAATAATGTCATAGACTTAAAGTCATACCTTTGAAGTCATAATGCATTGCAAGTGTTATTAGGGAATGTTGTGCTGTGTTTTCAAGCGCTTCAATGTGCTGCTCTGCAAGGTTTGGAGACAGCGGGTGCGTTCATGGAGATCAGAGCAGCCGGAGATCAAGAGCAGCCGCCGCAGGGGAGGGATACCATGGTAAATAGGTTACCTATTTACCATGGTATCTCTCCCCTGGGTGCGTTGTGTTTTGGTGAGCATTAATGCAGGAAAGCAGCGGGCGGGATGGCGAGCTTGTCCTGCTGCTCCAACACAAGCTACCTTAAGAGCCGGTACGATGCGGGCAATGGGTGAAGTTCGTCAGGAGTACTGCATAAAAAAACGAGTGTGTTGTCGTGGCAGTTGGTGATCAAAGAAATAAAACAAAATAAAATCAATAAATAATAATGTCATAGACTTAAAGTCATACCTTTGAAGTCATAATGCATTGCAAGTGTTATTAGGGAATGTTGTGCTGTGTTTTCAAGCGCTTCAATGTGCTGCTCTGCAAGGTTTGGAGACAGCGCGTGCGTTCACGGAGATCAAGAGCAGCCGCCGCAGGGGAGGGATACCATGGTAAATAGGTTACCTATTTACCATGGTATCTCTCACCTGGGTGCGTTGTGTTTTGGTGAGCATTAATGCAGGAAAGCAGTGGGCGGGATGGCGAGCTTGTCCTGCTGCTCCAACACAAGCTACCTTAAGAGCCGGTACGATGCGGGCAATGGGTGAAGTTCGTCAGGAGTACTGCATAAAAAAACGAGTGTGTTGTCGTGGCAGTTGGTGATCAAAGAAATAAAACAAAATAAAATCAATAAATAATAATGTCATAGACTTAAAGTCATACCTTTGAAGTCATAATGCATTGCAAGTGTTATTAGGGAATGTTGTGCTGTGTTTTCAAGCGCTTCAATGTGCTGCTCTGCAAGGTTTGGAGACAGCGGGTGCGTTCATGGAGATCAGAGCAGCCGGAGATCAAGAGCAGCCGCCGCAGGGGAGGGATACCATGGTAAATAGGTTACCTATTTACCATGGTATCTCTCCCCTGGGTGCGTTGTGTTTTGGTGAGCATTAATGCAGGAAAGCAGCGGGCGGGATGGCGAGCTTGTCCTGCTGCTCCAACACAAGCTACCTTAAGAGCCGGTACGATGCGGGCAATGGGTGAAGTTCGTCAGGAGTACTGCATAAAAAAACGAGTGTGTTGTCGTGGCAGTTGGTGATCAAAGAAATAAAACAAAATAAAATCAATAAATAATAATGTCATAGACTTAAAGTCATACCTTTGAAGTCATAATGCATTGCAAGTGTTATTAGGGAATGTTGTGCTGTGTTTTCAAGCGCTTCAATGTGCTGCTCTGCAAGGTTTGGAGACAGCGGGTGCGTTCACGGAGATCAAGAGCAGCCGGAGATCAAGAGCAGCCGCCGCAGGGGAGGGATACCATGGTAAATAGGTTACCTATTTACCATGGTATCTCTCCCCTGGGTGCGTTGTGTTTTGGTGAGCATTAATGCAGGAAAGCAGCGGGCGGGATGGCGAGCTTGTCCTGCTGCTCCAACACAAGCTACCTTAAGAGCCGGTACGATGCGGGCAATGGGTGAAGTTCGTCAGGAGTACTGCATAAAAAAACGAGTGTGTTGTCGTGGCAGTTGGTGATCAAAGAAATAAAACAAAATAAAATCAATAAATAATAATGTCATAGACTTAAAGTCATACCTTTGAAGTCATAATGCATTGCAAGTGTTATTAGTGAATGTTGTGCTGTGTTTTCAATAGCTTCAATGTGCTGCTCTGCAAGGTTTGGAGACAGCGGGTGCGTTCACGGAGATCAAGAGCAGCCGCCGCAGGGGAGGGATACCATGGTAAGGTTACCTATTTACCATGGTATCTCTCCCCTGGGTGCGTTGTGTTTTGGTGAGCAATAATGCAGGAAAGCAGCGGGCGGGATGGCGAGCTTGTCCTGCTGCTACAACACAAGCTATCTTAAGAGCCGGTACGATGCGGGCAATGGGTGAAGTTCGTCAGGAGTACTGCATAAAAAAACGAGTGTGTTGTCGTGGCAGTTGGTGATCAAAGAAATAAAACAAAATAAAATCAATAAATAATAATGTCATAGACTTAAAGTCATACCTTTGAAGTCATAATGCATTGCAAGTGTTATTAGGGAATGTTGTGCTGTGTTTTCAAGCGCTTCAATGTGCTGCTCTGCAAGGTTTGGAGACAGCGCGTGCGTTCACGGAGATCAAGAGCAGCCGCCGCAGGGGATGGATACCATGGTAAATAGGTTACCTATTTACCATGGTATCTCTCCCCTGGGTGCGTTGTGTTTTGGTGAGCATTAATGCAGGAAAGCAGCGGGCGGTATGGCGAGCTTGTCCTGCTGCTCCAACACAAGCTACCTTCAGAGCTGGTACGATGCGGGCAATGGGTGAAGTTCGTCAGGAGTACTGCATAAAAAAACGAGTGTGTTGTCGTGGCAGTTGGTGATCAAAGAAATAAAACAAAATAAAATCAATAAATAATAATGTCATAGACTTAAAGTCATACCTTTGAAGTCATAATGCATTGCAAGTGTTATTAGTGAATGTTGTGCTGTGTTTTCAAGCGCTTCAATGTGCTGCTCTGCAAGGTTTGGAGACAGCGGGTGCGTTCACGGAGATCAAGAGCAGCCGCCGCAGGGGAGGGATACCATGGTAAGGTTACCTATTTACCATGGTATCTCTCCCCTGGGTGCGTTGTGTTTTGGTGAGCATTAATGCAGGAAAGCAGCGGGCGGGATGGCGAGCTTGTCCTGCTGCTCCAACACAAGCTACCTTCAGAGCCGGTACGATGCGGGCAATGGGTGAAGTTCGTCAGGAGTACTGCATAAAAAAACGAGTGTGTTGTCGTGGCAGTTGGTGATCAAAGAAATAAAACAAAATAAAATCAATAAATAATAATGTCATAGACTTAAAGTCATACCTTTGAAGTCATAATGCATTGCAAGTGTTATTAGGGAATGTTGTGCTGTGTTTTCAAGCGCTTCAATGTGCTGCTCTGCAAGGTTTGGAGACAGCGCGTGCGTTCACGGAGATCAAGAGCAGCCGCCGCAGGGGAGGGATACCATGGTAAATAGGTTACCTATTTACCATGGTATCTCTCCCCTGGGTGCGTTGTGTTTTGGTGAGCATTAATGCAGGAAAGCAGCGGGCGGGATGGCGAGCTTGTCCTGCTGCTCCAACACAAGCTACCTTAAGAGCCGGTACGATGCGGGCAATGGGTGAAGTTCGTCAGGAGTACTGCATAAAAAAACGAGTGTGTTGTCGTGGCAGTTGGTGATCAAAGAAATAAAACAAAATAAAATCAATAAATAATAATGTCATAGACTTAAAGTCATACCTTTGAAGTCATTATGCATTGCAAGTGTTATTAGGGAATGTTGTGCTGTGTTTTCAAGCGCTTCAATGTGCTGCTCTGCAAGGTTTGGAGACAGCGCGTGCGTTCACGGAGATCAAGAGCAGCCGCCGCAGGGGAGGGATACCATGGTAAATAGGTTACCTATTTACCATGGTATCTCTCCCCTGGGTGCGTTGTGTTTTGGTGAGCATTAATGCAGGAAAGCAGCGGGCGGGATGGCGAGCTTGTCCTGCTGCTCCAACACAAGCTACCTTAAGAGCCGGTACGATGCGGGCAATGGGTGAAGTTCGTCAGGAGTACTGCATAAAAAAACGAGTGTGTTGTCGTGGCAGTTGGTGATCAAAGAAATAAAACAAAATAAAATCAATAAATAATAATGTCATAGACTTAAAGTCATACCTTTGAAGTCATTATGCATTGCAAGTGTTATTAGGGAATGTTGTGCTGTGTTTTCAAGCGCTTCAATGTGCTGCTCTGCAAGGTTTGGAGACAGCGCGTGCGTTCACGGAGATCAAGAGCAGCCGCCGCAGGGGAGGGATACCATGGTAAATAGGTTACCTATTTACCATGGTATCTCTCCCCTGGGTGCGTTGTGTTTTGGTGAGCATTAATGCAGGAAAGCAGCGGGCGGGATGGCGAGCTTGTCCTGCTGCTCCAACACAAGCTACCTTCAGAGCCGGTACGATGCGGGCAATGGGTGAAGTTCGTCAGGAGTACTGCATAAAAAAACGAGTGTGTTGTCGTGGCAGTTGGTGATCAAAGAAATAAAACAAAATAAAATCAATAAATAATAATGTCATAGACTTAAAGTCATACCTTTGAAGTCATAATGCATTGCAAGTGTTATTAGGGAATGTTGTGCTGTGTTTTCAAGCGCTTCAATGTGCTGCTCTGCAAGGTTTGGAGACAGCGCGTGCGTTCACGGAGATCAAGAGCAGCCGCCGCAGGGGAGGGATACCATGGTAAATAGGTTACCTATTTACCATGGTATCTCTCCCCTGGGTGCGTTGTGTTTTGGTGAGCATTAATGCAGGAAAGCAGCGGGCGGGATGGCGAGCTTGTCCTGCTGCTCCAACACAAGCTACCTTCAGAGCCGGTACGATGCGGGCAATGGGTGAAGTTCGTCAGGAGTACTGCATAAAAAAACGAGTGTGTTGTCGTGGCAGTTGGTGATCAAAGAAATAAAACAAAATAAAATCAATAAATAATAATGTCATAGACTTAAAGTCATACCTTTGAAGTCATAATGCATTGCAAGTGTTATTAGGGAATGTTGTGCTGTGTTTTCAAGCGCTTCAATGTGCTGCTCTGCAAGGTTTGGAGACAGCGCGTGCGTTCACGGAGATCAAGAGCAGCCGCCGCAGGGGAGGGATACCATGGTAAATAGGTTACCTATTTACCATGGTATCTCTCCCCTGGGTGCGTTGTGTTTTGGTGAGCATTAATGCAGGAAAGCAGCGGGCGGGATGGCGAGCTTGTCCTGCTGCTCCAACACAAGCTACCTTCAGAGCCGGTACGATGCGGGCAATGGGTGAAGTTCGTCAGGAGTACTGCATAAAAAAACGAGTGTGTTGTCGTGGCAGTTGGTGATCAAAGAAATAAAACAAAATAAAATCAATAAATAATAATGTCATAGACTTAAAGTCATACCTTTGAAGTCATAATGCATTGCAAGTGTTATTAGGGAATGATGTGCTGTGTTTTCAAGCGCTTCAATGTGCTGCTCTGCAAGGTTTGGAGACAGCGCGTGCGTTCACGGAGATCAAGAGCAGCCGCCGCAGGGGAGGGATACCATGGTAAATAGGTTACCTATTTACCATGGTATCTCTCCCCTGGGTGCGTTGTGTTTTGGTGAGCATTAATGCAGGAAAGCAGCGGGCGGGATGGCGAGCTTGTCCTGCTGCTCCAACACAAGCTACCTTCAGAGCCGGTACGATGCGGGCAATGGGTGAAGTTCGTCAATAGTACTGCATAAAAAAACGAGTGTGTTGTCGTGGCAGTTGGTGATCAAAGAAATAAAACAAAATAAAATCAATAAATAATAATGTCATAGACTTAAAGTCATACCTTTGAAGTCATAATGCATTGCAAGTGTTATTAGGGAATGTTGTGCTGTGTTTTCAAGCGCTTCAATGTGCTGCTCTGCAAGGTTTAGAGACAGCGCGTGCGTTCACGGAGATCAAGAGCAGCCGCCGCAGGGGAGGGATACCATGGTAAATAGGTTATCTATTTACCATGGTATCTCTCCCCTGGGTGCGTTGTGTTTTGGTGAGCATTAATGCAGGAAAGCAGTGGGCGGGATGGCGAGCTTGTCCTGCTGCTCCAACACAAGCTACCTTCAGAGCCGGTACGATGCGGGCAATGGGTGAAGTTCGTCAGGAGTACTGCATAAAAAAACGAGTGTGTTGTCGTGGCAGTTGGTGATCAAAGAAATAAAACAAAATAAAATCAATAAATAATAATGTCATAGACTTAAAGTCATACCTTTGAAGTCATAATGCATTGCAAGTGTTATTAGGGAATGTTGTGCTGTGTTTTCAAGCGCTTCAATGTGCTGCTCTGCAAGGTTTGGAGACAGCGCGTGCGTTCACGGAGATCAAGAGCAGCCGCCGCAGGGGAGGGATACCATGGTAAATAGGTTACCTATTTACCATGGTATCTCTCCCCTGGGTGCGTTGTGTTTTGGTGAGCATTAATGCAGGAAAGCAGCGGGCGGGATGGCGAGCTTGTCCTGCTGCTCCAACACAAGCTACCTTAAGAGCCGGTACGATGCGGGCAATGGGTGAAGTTCGTCAGGAGTACTGCATAAAAAAACGAGTGTGTTGTCGTGGCAGTTGGTGATCAAAGAAATAAAACAAAATAAAATCAATAAATAATAATGTCATAGACTTAAAGTCATACCTTTGAAGTCATAATGCATTGCAAGTGTTATTAGGGAATGTTGTGCTGTGTTTTCAAGCGCTTCAATGTGCTGCTCTGCAAGGTTTGGAGACAGCGCGTGCGTTCACGGAGATCAAGAGCAGCCGCCGCAGGGGAGGGATACCATGGTAAATAGGTTACCTATTTACCATGGTATCTCTCCCCTGGGTGCGTTGTGTTTTGGTGAGCAATAATGCAGGAAAGCAGCGGGCGGGATGGCGAGCTTGTCCTGCTGCTCCAACACAAGCTACCTTCAGAGCCGGTACGATGCGGGCAATGGGTGAAGTTCGTCAGGAGTACTGCATAAAAAAACGAGTGTGTTGTCGTGGCAGTTGGTGATCAAAGAAATAAAACAAAATAAAATCAATAAATAATAATGTCATAGACTTAAAGTCATACCTTTGAAGTCATAATGCATTGCAAGTGTTATTAGGGAATGTTGTGCTGTGTTTTCAAGCGCTTCAATGTGCTGCTCTGCAAGGTTTAGAGACAGCGCGTGCGTTCACGGAGATCAAGAGCAGCCGCCGCAGGGGAGGGATACCATGGTAAATAGGTTACCTATTTACCATGGTATCTCTCCCCTGGGTGCGTTGTGTTTTGGTGAGCATTAATGCAGGAAAGCAGCGGGCGGGATGGCGAGCTTGTCCTGCTGCTCCAACACAAGCTACCTTCAGAGCCGGTACGATGCGGGCAATGGGTGAAGTTCGTCAGGAGTACTGCATAAAAAAACGAGTGTGTTGTCGTGGCAGTTGGTGATCAAAGAAATAAAACAAAATAAAATCAATAAATAATAATGTCATAGACTTAAAGTCATACCTTTGAAGTCATAATGCATTGCAAGTGTTATTAGGGAATGTTGTGCTGTGTTTTCAAGCGCTTCAATGTGCTGCTCTGCAAGGTTTGGAGACAGCGCGTGCGTTCACGGAGATCAAGAGCAGCCGCCGCAGGGGAGGGATACCATGGTAAATAGGTTACCTATTTACCATAGTATCTCTCCCCTGGGTGCGTTGTGTTTTGGTGAGCATTAATGCAGGAAAGCAGCGGGCGGGATGGCGAGCTTGTCCTGCTGCTCCAACACAAGCTACCTTAAGAGCCGGTACGATGCGGGCAATGGGTGAAGTTCGTCAGGAGTACTGCATAAAAAAACGAGTGTGTTGTCGTGGCAGTTGGTGATCAAAGAAATAAAACAAAATAAAATCAATAAATAATAATGTCATAGACTTAAAGTCATACCTTTGAAGTCATAATGCATTGCAAGTGTTATTAGGGAATGTTGTGCTGTGTTTTCAAGCGCTTCAATGTGCTGCTCTGCAAGGTTTGGAGACAGCGCGTGCGTTCACAGAGATCAAGAGCAGCCGCCGCAGGGGAGGGATACCATGGTAAATAGGTTACCTATTTACCATGGTATCTCTCCCCTGGGTGCGTTGTGTTTTGGTGAGCATTAATGCAGGAAAGCAGCGGGCGGGATGGCGAGCTTGTCCTGCTGCTCCAACACAAGCTACCTTCAGAGCCGGTACGATGCGGGCAATGGGTGAAGTTCGTCAGGAGTACTGCATAAAAAAACGAGTGTGTTGTCGTGGCAGTTGGTGATCAAAGAAATAAAACAAAATAAAATCAATAAATAATAATGTCATAGACTTAAAGTCATACCTTTGAAGTCATAATGCATTGCAAGTGTTATTAGGGAATGTTGTGCTGTGTTTTCAAGCGCTTCAATGTGCTGCTCTGCAAGGTTTGGAGACAGCGCGTGCGTTCACGGAGATCAAGAGCAGCGGCCGCAGGGGAGGGATACCATGGTTTCCATTACACGAGAGTAGATGTTAAAACTTCATGCTGATTTGAACTCGGCTCTCGCCAAGATAAGCACCAACTAAGACGTAGCTTTACAGTAAACTAATGTGATCCATATGTGTCTCCCTCCATTTACGTTTCCTTCCATATGATGATGTAGATATCCTTCTGTCTGGTGTTAATGGCTGAAGTGTAATGCTGGCTCCAGGGATCAGCTTATTTTGCCTCCCTGGCGCATCAGCACACACAACGGCTGCGATGCTGGCTCCGGGGATCAACCAAAGTGCGGCCTCCCCAGCGCATCAGCATGACAACCGTCTGGATTGAGCTAAGTAGGGTACATCTCCGGGGTTTTCAAGTGGGCACCTTCCATCCTCAGTGTTTCGTCGACTAGCCCACGACACCTCAAGAGGGCTCGACGGTGATTCTGGCGTCCCAGCATCACCCCCCTCCGTCCCCCACTCAACTCAGCCCAGCTTACTTACCTGTCCCCAGCCAGAATCTTTCCGTCTCAACCACAGCCAGTTGCTGCTCCTCTCTGCTGCTTCAGATAAGTTCTTCACTGTGCGACGCAACTCTTGGCCACTGAATCCGACGTCTCTGAGATACCGGGTTGTAGAGTGTGCCACAAATCCTCGACAACCCACTTCCACTGGGTAAACCCGAACTCTCCATCCTCGATGTTCCGCTTCAGTGGCTAGTTGAGCATACCGCAGTTTCTTCCTCTCATACGCCTCATCTACAGCATCCTCCCATGGCACTGTTAACTCTACCAGGTGAACAAGGCGTGCTGATCCAGACCACAAGACAATATCTGGTCGAAGGTTAGTGGTGGCAATCTCAGGTGGAAAAATAAGCCGTTGACCAACATCTGCCAGCATATTCCAGTCTCTAGCAGCTTCCAGTTGTCCTGGGCAAGGATTGGTTTTAACACCTTTTCTTGGTGGTTGCTCTCCTGGGCGGAGGAATGTTGTCTTTTGTGTGTAATGTTTTGATGGAACAGGTGGCAACTTATTGGTCATGTTACGCTTGTCTTCCAATGCTAAGGCCAAACATCGCAGCACCTGGTCATGGCGCCAAGTAAACCGTCCTTGGCTAAGAGCCACCTTAAATCCTGTCAAAATGTGCCTTAATGTTGCAGGTGATGAACACAAAGGACATGAGGGATCCTCTCCTACCCAGAGGTTTAGGTTCTGTGGTGATGGGAGAACATCATATGTTGACCTGATGAGGAAACTGATCCTGCTCTGTTCCATTGACCATAGGTCTTGCCAGCCAATCTTGCGTTGTTCCACACTCTCCCATCTCATCCATTCTCCCTGTTTGGCCTGGGAAATGGCCTTTATACACCTCATCCTCTCCTCCTGCTTTTGCACCTCGTTGACTACCAGCTTCCTCCTTTGAGCTGGGGCCGCCTTGTGCCATGTAGGAGGAGTTGAACTGAAACCAAGACCCCCTCTTCCATGCTGAACTTGCCCCATGATATCACCAATTCGAAGGGCAGCCTTTGCATCTTCCACAGCTTTCTTTGCCGCCCACTTTCTTCCAGTTTTCAACACAGGTGCTGCCTCCCTTACGCATTTATCGCGTGACTCTACTAATGTCATTTCCAGTCTGACCTTGGCGCACTTAAACTCCTCGGTTAGAGCGGAGACTGGTAGCTGCAGTATTCCTTTACCATAAAGTCCCACTCTGCTGAGGCAGCGTGGAACTCCCAACCATTTCCTGATGTATGAACTGATTAAAGCTTCCAGCTTCTCTACTGTTGTCAAAGAAACCTCGTACACAGT
>NW_026708526.1:35000-37500 GCF_902713425.1 Acipenser ruthenus | reverse complement strand
CCGATCCAAAGAGAGTCGGGTTCAGATCCCCGAATCCGGAGCGGCGGGTGTGCGGCCTGGTGCGCATCCCTCAATTTGTCAATGGAGAATGTCAGAGGGAAGATTAACCATCTTCTTTGCACTCTTTCTAGAGCAGCAATATCCTTTTTGTAACAAGGTGACCAGAACTGAACACAGTATTCTAGGTGAGGTCTTACTAATGCATTGTAAAGTTTTAACATTACTTCCCTTGATTTAAAATCAACACACCTCACAATATATCCGAGCATCTTGTTGGCCTTTTTTATTGCTTCCTCACATTGTCTCGATGAAGACATTTCTGAGTCAACATAAACTCCTAGGTCTTTTTCATAGATCCCTTCTTCAATTTCAGTATCTCCCATATGATATTTATAATGCCCATTTGTATTGCCTGTGTGCAATACGTTACACTTCTCTCTATTAAAATGTAATTTGCCACGTGTCTGCCAAGTTCTGAATGCTGTCTAGATCATTTTGAATGACCTTTGCTGCTACAACAGTGTTTGCCGCCACTCCTATTTTTGTGTCGTCTGCAAATTTAACAAGCTTGCTTACTATACCAGAATCTAAATCATGAATGTAGATTAGGAATAGCAGAGGACCTAATAGTGATCCCTGAGGTACACCCCTGGCTACCTCACTACATTTTGAGGTTTCTCCTCTATTTAGTACTTTCTGTTTTCTACATGTTAACCACTCCCTAATCCATGTGCATGCATTTCCTTGAATCCCTACTGCATTCAGTTTGAGAATTAATGTTGAAAGGGAGGGAAGATCTTCTCCACAGAAGATTCTCCCAGCCTTTCAACTTTTTTCAAAAACAATACAATTAAAAAAGGCATCAGTGTTTAATTTCCAGACGATTTTAAACTCGCAGCACATTTGAAATGACCATTGGAACAGTATTTCTTAAAAAAATGTGTATATATTAAATATTTTTAAATAAACTATTTTATATATTTCTTTTCTCAAACAGTTTCCCAGTTTTTAATCATTTGAAACTGGTACTGTCTTCAACATGACTGTTCCTAATGAATTAGCCATTCTCCTTGCATTATGCTGTTGGACTTTTGAATGACAAATGTTCGTTTTGAAAAGTAAATGTTGAAAAACAGGGAAGATCTTCTCCACAGATTAATTACAAATACAAAACAGAAAATAATTGATTGCATAAGTATTCACCCCCTTGAGTCAATATTTGGTAGAGGCACCTTTGGCAGCAATTACAGCCATGAGTCTATTTGGATAAGTCTCTACCAGCTTTGCACATCTGGACACTGCTATTTTTGCCCATTCTTCTTTGCAAAATTGCTCAAGCTCCGTCAAGTTGGATGGGGACCTTTGGTGAACAGCAATTTTCAACTCTTTCCACATATTCTCAATTGGATTGAGGTCCGGGCTTTGACTGGGCCACTCCAGGACATTGACCTTTTTGTTTTTAAGCCACTCCAGTGTGCCTTTGGCTGTATGTTTGGGGTCATTGTCCTGCTGGAAGATGAATCTTCTCCAAGTCCCAGGTCTCTTGCAGACTTCAGCAGGTTTTCCTTCAGGATTTCTCTGTACTTTGCCGCATCCATTTTGCCCTCTATCTTCACGAGCTTTCCAGGCCCTGACGCAGAGAAGCATCCCCATAGCATGATGCTGCCACCACCATGCTTCACGGTAGGGATGGTGTTCTCAGGATGATGTACGGTGTTAGGCTTGCGCCAAACATAGCGCTTAGCGTTGTGGCCAAAAAGCTCTATTCTGGTCTCATCAGACCATAGAATCTTCTTCCACTTGGTCTCAGAGTCTCCCACATGCCTTCTGGGAAACTCTAGCCGAGATTTGATGCGAGTTCTTTTCTTTTTGCCACTCTCCCATAAAGGCCAGTTTTGTGAAGCACCCGGGCTATTGTTGCCATATGCACAGTGTCTCCCAGCTCAGCCGTGGAACACTGTAACTCCTTTAGAGTTGCCATAGGCCTCTTGGTGGCCTCCCTGACTAGTGCCCTATACGCCCGGATACTCCGTTTTTGAGGACGGCCTGTTCTAGACAGATTCACAGTTGTGCCATATTCTCTCCATTTCTTAATAATGGACTTTACTGTGCTCTGAGAGGATATTCAATGCCTTGGAAATGTTCTTATATCCTACCCCTGATTGGTGCTTTTGAAGAACCTTATTCCGGATTTGCTTTGAATGTTCCTTCATCTTCATGATGTAGTTTTTGTTAGGAAATGTACTAACCAACTGTGGGACCTCCCAGAGACAGGTGTATTTAACCTGAAATCATGTGAAACACCTTAATTGCACACAGGTGGACTCCATTCAACTAATTATGTGACTTCTAAAGACAATTGGTTGCACCAGAGCTTATTTAGGTGTGTCATAGCAAAGGGGGTGAATACTTATGCAATCAATTATTTTCTGTTTTATATTTGTAATTAATTTAGAACAAGTTGTAGATTTTATTTTTCACTTTGACATTATGGACTTTT